>NC_039368.1:119145611-119149665 GCF_003573695.1 Papaver somniferum | reverse complement strand
AAACTAGGGCTGCACATGGGCGGGTATGGGCGGGTATAAGCTAAAACCAACCTCGCACCCATAGGCTGCGGGTTTTTTTTTTTTATAACCAACCCCGCACCCACAAACAATGGGCGGGTGTTAATACCCGCCCGCTGCGGGTTGGGCGGGTATGGGTTTAAGTGGGTTTTACCCGCTTTATATCATAATGGATTAGGGTTTTCAGACAAAAGGATTTTAGTCTTGGAAGATTTGCCCAGGTTTGTATATATTACTAGTATGTATATTGAACTGTAGGAAGTTATAGTTTTCATTTTTCCTTCGTTTCTAACTAATTCAAGTTTTCTAATCTGACATTTTCTAATGCAGATGATGTGGCGGCTTAATTTCTTTGTGTCATTTTGCTGCATTGTTCTTAATTTCCTCGTGTTTACTTGCATATCTTCTGCGACTCTGTTGTTCCCGCGGAAACCACTCGCAGGGGTTTATATGTCTATGACAATAAGCGCAAGGCAAGGCCTGATCCTGAAATTGCAAAATACATTGAGAAAGCAAGGAGCATGTCCGATGCAAAAGTTGATCCTAAGGTCTCTCCCTTTCTCAGTTTGATCTTTTCATAATTCTGCTGTAAATTTTTTGAAATTTGAAGCTAAAAGACTTGAAGCATGATCTAGACACACCATATTTGCAACTTATTCTCTTATCATTGATGTAGTTAATGAAGTTATCAGACAAGGACATCATCGAGATGATATTTTTCCCAGTCGTGAATGAGTCATGTCGTCTCCTACATGAAGGAATTGTAGTTAAGGCATCAGACATTGACATTGTCGCCGTTTCGGGGATGAGATTCCCACCATACAGGTTGAACAGAGTCTGAAAGTGAATTAGAGTTTATTAGGATTAGGGTTTCATAATGGATCGGACGGCTAGGATTAATTTTATCTAAAGGTATATATTTTGCGGGTTTTTCGGGCGGGTATGGGCGGGTATGAGCTAAAACCAACCTCGCACCCACGGACAGCGGGTATTTTTTTTCATAACCAACCTCGCACCCACAACGGACGGGTATGGACTAAAAACCCACGGATTTAGCGGGTACGGGTGGGTATGGGTATCGTGGGCGGGTCTTGTGCAGCCCTAGCCAAAACCAAATGTCTCCCGACAAAACCAAATTTTTCCCAAAAAGTCCAATCCCATTAAAAACCAAAATTTTCTTGTAGATAATGTGTTAGTTAAATTTCCTTTTGTATATGTTTTGTGCTCATCCATTGTGACTCCGAATATGTTGGAGTTTTGCCTTGGATAACGGAGTTTTAATTCTGCTTTCGCCGAAATCGGGTATTCTCTCTCCTTTTACTCTACTCAGCATGTCCCTTTCCATATGTTGCATTTTAATTCGTTCCATATTTTGAAACATTGAGGACAATGTTTAGTTTAGGTTTGGGGGTATAGAGTGGATACCATGATAATATGCTATAATTGAAAACGAACTCCTTATTCTTTTGAAAAAATCGAAAAAATTCAAAAAAATTAAAAAAATGAAAAATCATAAAAATGGAGCTCATTTACCTTGAAATGTTGACTCTTGTGCAAATATGTAATTATTAGGAGTCTTAGTCTAGATATTTAGGCACCCTGATTCTAGCACAATTCACATAGTGATAAGAAATTTGCACGCGCACGATCTACCAATACATGTATGGCCTCGATCTTCAAGGTGTTTGATAGGAAGTTACGATTGCCAATCACTTTAGAATACTGAACGAAACTTGACTAGCTTGTTCTTTGGTTGGTTGGGATAGAAGGTGGAGGTTACATTAAGAAAGACAACCATCGAATTTAACTGGGTGCATCAAAAAGGGCTACCTCTTGCAAAGTGTCATGTAATCTTTTGTTTCCTTTTGTATATGTATCAAAAGTGTCTCCTTCAAAAAAAAAAATATATATATATATATATATCAGAAAAATACAAAAAAATCAAGTACTTATCAATTCCATCATCTCTTGTTCCAAAAATAAAATGAGAATAGTCAATGTAAATAAGAGTCATGTAAAGAGTCATCTTTTGTTGTTTCATTGTAATAAGCAAGGAGGGTGTATGCCATTGATGTACAACGCGAGTAATTGTGAAATACCTCCAACTCATTCACAATTCTCGTAAAGTCCGGACAGCTAGCTAGATTTCGACCTCAGTTCTTAGCCTGAGAAACTATCTCTTGGTGATTAGTAGTCATAACTTCAGATCTTTCTTTACACATGTGTAGATACACTTTACACTCTTATCACATGTCTTTTTTTGTTATCAGTGCTAGGATTGTGCCTTCGATAGCTAGATTGACATCTCCATTTTGCTGTGAGCTTAAACTGTTTTGCACATGTCACATTTGATGGAATCTGAGCTTATATTTTGACCTAGAACTTTGTAGGTACGTTCTAAGCAAACCTTCACGAGACTTCAACTCGTCCACTAGGGACACTTAGTGGTTTAAAAGGCTTAGTGCATATGCTAAATGCATTCGAGAGACCAGCGACAGTGGTATAGGTAGGATTTCCTTAGTTTTGTTTTACTTGAGGACAAGTAAAATTCAGGTTTGGGGGTATTTGATGAGTCCTAAAAAGTGCATATTTCTATATATTTTTCTTGGCATTTAACTCATCTTTTATGCATTAATTCTACATTTTATCCCATATTCTGTATTTTCATTGTTTTCAAGAATAAATATTTTTCTTACTTAATTTTGCATTTTTAGGTAATAAATAAAGTCTGGATAACTTGCGGAGCGGAAAAGAGCTGAAGAGTGGTGAAAAGCCGGGAGGAATTACACAAGGAAGCCGCGAAGAATGTTGTGCACAAGACCAAAAGGCTAGAAGTGGGCTTGAAGAGGAAGAAATTGTTCTTAAAGAAGAAATGGGCTCAGAATTATCCCAAGCCCAACTTATCTCCCAAACCAAAACCCAAATCCATAACCCACTTCTCATGTAGCCGTCAGATTGGATCCATATCATCATCCAACGGTCGCCTCCTCTTCGTGCATCAAAGTCTGAAATTCCTGACCAACACTACAGCACCTAACTCCATCTCACGCCGTTAGTTTCGTTGTATCTCTTCATCCGACGGTCTCTGAAGGCTATGTTCCATCTTATCGTTGGATGCATTTCAGATGTATCGATCAAACGCCTATCACTCGCCTAACATCGAAATCTGATGAGCCCGCCTCACACTCGAACAACCTAACCCTATACCCATCGCCAAACACTCCCATCCTTCTTTCCATCGACTCCATCTTCTCCATTCCGTCTGCAGAGAAAAACTCTGCCACCACCATCACCTCCACTGCCCCGCTCAACCACCACCACAACCACCACCGAGTTCTCATATCAGCCAACAACTACACCCCATCATTCTCCTATCCCCTAGCCACTCATTACATCAACCCCTCAACCTATTCTTCCCACTGAAACCCTAGTTTTAGGGGTTGATGAAATTAGTGAGCTAGAAAGGCAATTGAAGGCATGGGAAGACACAGAAGACGCAATAGAAGAATGGGTCGACGTTATTGAGTGTTTTCAGAAAGTAGGTATGATTTAATTTTGATTTCTTTGAAACCCTAATTATGATATTTTGGGGATTCGAGGGTTGGACGTGTGCAACTATAAATTGAGACCTTGGGTTGTTGTATAACGCATGCTGGAATAGCCAGTGTCATTTGGTTTGATTTTGGGAGAACTGGATTAGCCAGTCTCTCCAATTTTTGTGCTGTTCCATTTATGTTCACTGTGATGTTTTATGTTTAATACTATGTGATGTTAATGTTTAGTTCCTCAATTGTTCTAAGTTTATCCACTGTTATGTGCTTCCCATGTTATGTTATTGTGTTTAAATTCATGTTTTGTTTCACCGTCAACTGTTAATGTATGTTTATCTTCATGTCTATCATGTTCTGAACCTCAAATGCTAGGATTAGATGAAGCTATGAACCAGTAAGGAGTCAGATCAAATTATGACATTCATGTTGTGTTTGGAATGCTGAGATAGTCTTCATCATGTGCAGCTCATGTTCAGTGTTGCTAA
>NC_039368.1:119144302-119145601 GCF_003573695.1 Papaver somniferum | reverse complement strand
GACACACCATATTTGCAACTTATTCTCTTATCATTGATGTAGTTAATGAAGTTATCAGACAAGGACATCATCGAGATGATATTTTTCCCAGTCGTGAATGAGTCATGTCGTCTCCTACATGAAGGAATTGTAGTTAAGGCATCAGACATTGACATTGTCGCCGTTTCGGGGATGAGATTCCCACCATACAGGTTGAACAGAGTCTGAAAGTGAATTAGAGTTTATTAGGATTAGGGTTTCATAATGGATCGGACGGCTAGGATTAATTTTATCTAAAGGTATATATTTTGCGGGTTTTTCGGGCGGGTATGGGCGGGTATGAGCTAAAACCAACCTCGCACCCACGGACAGCGGGTATTTTTTTTCATAACCAACCTCGCACCCACAACGGACGGGTATGGACTAAAAACCCACGGATTTAGCGGGTACGGGTGGGTATGGGTATCGTGGGCGGGTCTTGTGCAGCCCTAGCCAAAACCAAATGTCTCCCGACAAAACCAAATTTTTCCCAAAAAGTCCAATCCCATTAAAAACCAAAATTTTCTTGTAGATAATGTGTTAGTTAAATTTCCTTTTGTATATGTTTTGTGCTCATCCATTGTGACTCCGAATATGTTGGAGTTTTGCCTTGGATAACGGAGTTTTAATTCTGCTTTCGCCGAAATCGGGTATTCTCTCTCCTTTTACTCTACTCAGCATGTCCCTTTCCATATGTTTCATTTTAATTCTTTCCATATTTTTAAACATTGAGGACAATGTTTAGTTTAGGTTTGGGGGTATAGAGTAGATACCACGATAATATGCCATAATTGAGAACAAAACTCCTTCTTTTTGAAAAAATTGAAAAATTCCAAAAAAATTAGAAAAATGATAAAAACATAAAAATGGAGCTCATTTACCTTGAAATGTTGACTCTTGTGCAAATATGTAATTATTAGGAGTCTTATTCTAGATATTTAGGCACACTGATTCTAGCACACAATTCACATAGTGATAAGAAACTTGCACGCGCACGATCTACCAATACATGTATAGCCTCGATCTTCAAGGTGTTTGATAGGAAGTTAGATTGCCAATCACTTTAGAATACTGAATGAGACTTGACTAGCTTGTTCTTTGGTTGGCTGGGATAGAAGTTGGAGGATACGTTAAGAAAAGCAACCATAAAATTTGACCGGATGCATTCGATAAGGGCCACCTCTTGCTAAGAGTCATGTAATTATGTTTTTCTTTTTGTTCATGTATCAAAAGTGTCACTATGTTGTAAAAGTTATTTCTTACAAAAAAAAAAAAAAAAAT
>NC_039368.1:119128176-119144087 GCF_003573695.1 Papaver somniferum | reverse complement strand
AAAATCAGAAAAAACATCAGAAAAAAAAAAGAAAAAAAAATAAAAAAATAAAAAATCAAGTATTTATTCCATGTTTTGTCATGTTAAAGACAATATTCTCTCTTGTTCCAAAAATAAAAGAGAGTAATCAATGTAAATAAGAGTCATGTAAAGAGTCATCTTTTTGTTGTAAATAGTCTTGTAATAAGCAAGGAGGGTGCAGCCATCGATGTATAACGCGGGTAAACTGAAATATCACCAACTCATTGGGTGAAAATTCACAATTCTCGTAAAGCCGGACAGCTAGCTTGGCTTAGAATTCGGTTCTTAGCCTAAAAACTATCTCTTGGTGGTTAGTAGTCATAACTTCAGGTCATTCTAGAAACATGTGTGGATACACTTTACACTCTTATCACATGTCTTTTTTTTGTTATCAGTGCTAGGATTGTGCCTTTGATACCTAGATTGACATCTCCATTTTGCTGTGAGCTTAAACTGTCTTGCACATGTCACATTTGATGGAATCTGAGCTTATATTTTGACCTAGAACTTTGTAGGTACGTTCTAAGCAAACCTTCACGAGACTTCACTCGTCCACTAGGGACACTTAGTGGTTTAAAAGGCTTAGTGCATACGCTAAATGCATTCGAGAAACCAGCGACAGTGGTATAGTTAGGATTTCCTTAGTTTTGTTTTACTTGAGGACAAGTAAAATTCAGGTTTGGGGGTATTTGATGAGTGCTAAAAAGTGCATATTTCTATATATTTTTGTTGGCATTTAACTCATCTTTTGTGCATTAATTCTACATTTTATCCCATATTCTGTATTTTTCATTGTTTTCAAGAATAAATATTTTTATTAATTAATTTTGCATTTTTAGGTTGTAAATAAAGTTTGGATGAATTGCGGAACGAAAAGAGCAGAAAAGTAGTGAAAAGCCGGGAGGAATTACACAAGGAAGCCGCGAAGAATGTTGTGCACAAGACCAAAAGGTTAGAAGTGGGCTCGAAGAGGAAGAATTGTTCTTAAAAAGATATGGGCTTGGCATACCCAAGGCCCAAAACCCTCACCCAAATCCATTTCATATATCCATACCCGTTTCCCTTTCTAGCCGTCAGATTGGATCATCTCAGCATCCTACGGTCGCAGTATCGCCAGTACATCAAAGTCTGAAGCTCCTGTCTAACACTACAGCACCTAACTCCATCTTGAGCCGTCAGTTTCGTTGTATCAGAAATCCGACGGTCGATACCAGTCTCTTCACTTGTAGCCGTTAGATCAATCTATCATTTCCGCATCCCACGGCTCATATTTGCGAATCATCGAGACTTGATGAAACCGCTCAACACACTAGTACCCTATACCTATACCCTAACCAAACGCCCCCTCCTTCTTCTCCATCGACTTCTTCTCTTCCCCCCCTCTCTGCAACAGAACCACCTTCTCCATCATCACCACTACCCACTCCACTGCCACCGCCACCAACTCCTCTACCACCACCACACCTCCACCATCATCACCCCTACCTTCCTACAGCTATTACCCATCTTTATAGCCCCCTAATTCGTCAGTTTCTCCCCTGCCGAAACCCTAGGTGAGTGGTTGACGAATTAGTGAAGCTAGAAAAGCAATTGAAGGCATGGGAATGGAGATGGTGAACGAGGATAGGAATGGGTTGAAGAGGGAAGCGTCAAATCGCAGGTTTGGTAAGAAAAATCCCTAACCCTAATTTTTCTGTCCATTTAGGGTTTGTTTGAGAAAACCCTAATTACTGCTAGGGAGAGCATGAGGAAGAACAGTGGCAACATGGGTATGATTAAATTAGTCGAATTAGGTGAGAAACCCTAATTTTGTCACTGTTCAATTTGGGGATTTGGGGGAATTTTTTTTGTAAACCCTAATTTGGGTGTCTGGGTATAAAAAGGGGACTGTGGTCTGTGTAATGGGTATGCCTGGATTAACCAGAGCATCAGTAGAATAGTTTAGTTTTGTTATGAACTGTAGCTTTGAGGGTTTCAATCTTTTCAATTCCATGATTCTCAATTCAAATGCATTGTTAATTTTAGCTGTTCTGAACTCCAACATGTATTTAATTTGAGTGTGTGATTGTTACATTTTATATCAAGCTCCTGTTCATGTTTATGTTCTAAGTTTATCCACTGTTATGTGCTTCCCATGTTATGTTATTGTGTTTAAATTCATGTTTTGTTTCACTGTCAACTGTTAATGTATGTTTATCTTCATGTCTATCATGTTCTGAACCTCAAATGCTAGGATTAGATGAAGCTATGAACCAGTAAGGAGTCAGATCAAATTATGACATTCATGTTGTGTTTGGAATGCTGAGATAGTCTTCATCATGTGCAGCTCATGTTCAGTGTTGCTAAGCCCTTAGACTAGTTGTGCTTTAATCAGACAATTAGCACTTTGGTAATTATTTTAGCTGTGATTAGAATATCCCTTAGGTTAATGGTGGATTCAACGTCCTAGTGATCATCCTCTTGTCTTCATTGTTTTCTTATTTCTACTTCACTGTTTTCTTCACATCACTGCCCTTGGCTTAGGCCTTGGTTTATTACACTGTCATTTTATTGTCTTTGCTTCACTGTTTATCTTCATTGTTGTTTGCTGTTTGCTTTTGCCCTGTGTTGCTTCCATGTATATACCACTGTCACTTTTTCTTTGTACATGTCATTGTAAATGCCATCCTTGGCCCTGTGTGACTTAGTGCCCTGTCTGCCAAGAGCCTGCTTTACCTTGTCTGCCTGCACAACTCCTTCTCTCCCTTTCCCTGCTGAGCACCTGCCCTTTGCACTGCTGCTGCTGCAACTGAGCTTGGCTCAGCTAAGACCAAAGTTTAGTTCATATCCAAGGCCCAGTTCACTACAAGCCCAAAGACTTCACAGTTAATCTCAAAGCCCATCTCATTACTAGGTTACCTAGCCCAGTTCAGTCCATCAAAGGCCCAAACTGCTTCACAGTTAATCAAAGCCCATCTTGCTCTTATTGTGAAAGCAAAAGCTTCAAAGTTATTCAAAGCCCATTGATATTCAAAACCCTTTGGTACTCAAAGCCCATTAGCAATTTAGAAGCCCAAAATAGTTAGAAACTCCAAACACACCCAGTCTCTGTGGATCCACCCGTACTTGCACGAGCTACAACCGACGACCGTGCACTTGCGGTATTATTGTAGGCCCGCGTTTCATTTAGCTTCAATTTTATACGCTTTCCCGGGCCCACCATATACCTATTTTGTGTGAGAACAAGACCAGAAGAAGTTCTAGTGGCTTCCAAACCAAGAAAATAGTTAGTCACCTAAATGTGTCATAGCAAACTGAGTTTGAAGTGTTGGGAGAAGAGATTGAATACCTTGAGTGTCACTGCCAGTCAAAATTATGTCGTCCACATAGATAAGAAGTATAATAATGCATGTACTAGACTGTCTGAAAAACATAGAATGATGAGATTGAGAGGATTTAAATCCAAGTTCTATAAGAAACGAAACAAAACGATGAAACCAAGAACGTGATGCTTGTTTCAAGCCGTATAACGCCTTGTGCAACAAACAAACATGATCAGGAAATCGAGGATCCGCAAATCCTTGAGGCTTCACCATATAAACTTCTTGATCAAGAGACCCATGCAGAAAACTATTCTTAACATATAGTTGTTTAATAGGCCAAGATGAAGAAACCGCCAAACTGAGAACCAAACGAATTGTTACAGGTTTTACAACTGTACTAAACATTTCATCATAATCAATCTCATGTTGTTGAGAGTACCCTTTAGCAACTAAATGTGCCTTATGCCTGTCGAGTTTTCCATCAGATTTTTATTTAACACGATAAACCCATTTGGAACCAATGATATTCATTCCCGGTCGACGAGGAACAAGAGACCATGTGCCATTACGTAACAATGCATTAATCTCCTCAAGCATAGTTTCCCACCATTCTGAAGACTTGGAAGCTATAGTAAAACATGACGGTTTTGTTGGTAAAGAATTATACTCCGCTGCAAAACTGTATAAGATTGGATATCGAGTAGAGAAACAACCCTTGAAACTTGTAGGTTGAATAGTATGGTCCTTGAGTCTAGTAACCATAGGATGCATATTGGTGGTCGAATATGGTGGTTCATGTGTAACAGGCAATTTTGAAGATGGCGACACAGACGACACGGAATTTGCAGAAGAAGGAGAAGAAGATGAAGCACCGGAAAAATATAGTTTAGTAGGTGATAATAGTGGAACACTAGAATTTTGGGAAGACGCAAGAGTAGTAGTTGAAGAAGAAGTAAGAGAATTAGGAGAATAAGAAGTAGAAATAGGAGATGTAGTAGGTGGTGAAGTCGACGTAACAGAAGCTGGAGAAGGGGAAAAATCAGAAGGGGGAATATTTACTAGAGGCGGAGACAAATGTGTAGCTGCGACTGTGTTTGGCCAGCTTAACAGAGTGCGCGTAGCTGGAGCAGAAGATGAAATATTGAGTTTAACACCGGCATCAGTAGGATAAGGAAAAATAGACTCATCAAAAATGACATGACGAGAGATGTAAACGCGATTACTCGAAACCTCTAAGCATTTGTAGCATTTATGCTTATCACTGTAACCAATAAACACACAAGGAAATGTTTTTGGCTGCAATTTGTTTTGGCGGAAACGAGATAGTAGAGGATAACAACGACATCCAAAGGCTTTGAGAAAACCATAGTCCGAAACTCTGTTATGCACAACAAAACACAGTGTTGTTGGACAAAACTGGAGTGGGAAGACGATTAATCAAGTACGTAGCATTAGCATAAAATTCAGTCCAAAAACATTTCGGTAAACCACTTTGAAGCATAAGAGCACGACCATTTTCAGTAATATGACGTATTTTCCGCTCAGCAAGACCATTTTTTTGTGGCGTGTTAGGGCAGGAAGATCGACTTTGAATACCATTAGCGGTCAAATGGGATTTTAAAGGGTTAGCATACTCAGTACCACCATCAGATTGTAAAATGAGAATGGATGTTGAAAATTGTTTTTCAATCATAGCTTTGAAATCCAAAAAACAGCGAAACACTTGAGTTTTATCGGATAGGAAGTATAGCCAGGTGAAACGAGAACATTCATCAACAAACAAAAGAAAATAAAGAAAACCACAATTTGATTGAAAAGGTGCAGGACCCCATAAATCTGAATGAATGAAAACACCAATTTTATTAGAATAAGTAGTTATCGACAGGAAATGAAGACGATGGTGCTTGGTAACTACACAGCTAGCACAAATAGATTGAAAGGAACAACTACTAGACGAAAAGGGGAAACAAAGACTAGATTTAAGAGACTAAAAACCACGGTGATTAGGATGACCAAGACGCATATGCCATACTACTGGACTTGTACGAGTACCCATTATAGTAGAAGAAAAATCTGATGAAGTTGGTGTCTTATGAGAAGAATGATTGCTGTCGAGAATTGGGTACATGCCATCTTGAATATTGCCTTGTACAGAGGAGTTCCCGTTCGTCGATCCTGAATGCAAAATCCAAATTTATCAAAGACAAAAACACAATCAGAATCACGAGTGAGTTGTCCAACAGACACTAAATTTTTGGCAATTGAAGGTACATGAAGAGTATTTTTCAATAACATCTTAGATGAGGGAGAGTTGATGGTGATACCACCAGTCCCTGTGATAGGCAAAAGTTTGCCATTGCCTACAAGGACTTTATCATTACCATGTAGTCGACACGATTCGACATTTGAGAAGCATCTGAAGTCATGTGTGCCGAGGCATCAGTATCGACAAACCAATGGTTTTCATATGGCATAGATTGCACTTGCACTGCTGAGAATGCCTGAGGAAAGTCAATGGTTTGAGCTTGCATGAGACGGTGGAAGGTTGAAGCTACGTGACCAGGATTTCCACACCATTGAAAAACAACAGACGACGAAGGTGGTGGAACAAGAACTGAGGGCTCATTATAACCACGACTATTAGCATATAGACGACCAAAGGAGCTATGAGAGTGGTTGTTGCTGAATTGAGAACCACCATTGCTTCCACGGCCACGAGTATTGGACCAATTATTGTTGGAAAAAACATTGTTCCAGCCACCATTATTCCAGTTGCCACGACCATTATTGTTCCAATTTGGACGAACATTATTATTCCAGTTTCCACGACCACGACCATTGCCATTTGAGTTCCAATTTCCACGACCATTAGGTGAGCCACGACCACGATTGGAGGGTTGACCACGACCAACAGATGGTGAACCAGCAAAAAGAGCACTTGAGCTGTGTAAATTAGACGTAGGTTTTTGAAGACTCTGAAGGTATTGCAGATGAGATTCATGATGAAGAAGTACTGCATGAAGTTCAGTAAAGGTTGGTAGAGAGGTTCTTGCAATAACAACCATATAGATACTTGTCCAATCAGCTCCCAATCCACGTAAATTTGTGGATAAAAGTTCAAGATCAGACACAGGTTGTAGAACAGCAGCTAGCGAGTCAGAGATTTCTTTGATATTAGGAATATACTCAGAAATAGAAGAGTTACCTTTCTGAATGGTTGATAAGTTTTCCTTGAGTTGTAGGATTCTAGCTGGATTGATGGTAGCATAGGTAGAACGAAGGTATTTCCATACTACACGGGAATTACCTCGTCGAGCACATTCAGACTTTATAGGTTATGTTAGAGATAAGTTGATCCAATACATGATGGTTTGGTCGATGACTTCCCATTCTTCATACGCTGGATTAGGGATCTTCTCTTCAGTTACGTTATCAACAAGTTCTGGAACTGGTATTTCATATGAATCATCAAGATACTTAAAGAGACGATGAGATTTCAGAATGGGTGTTATTTGAGATTCCCACAGAAGAAAATTGGTTCTGTCTAAGAGAACGATTTTGGTTGAAGAAGGAAGAAACGACGAGGTCATGAAAGAACCAACGCTGATGGATTGAGAAGCAGAGAGTTGGATTTTCTGTGGTGTATGACATGATTGAAACGGTAGAGGAGTCTTGATTTGAAGTTGTCGACATGGTGAAAGAGAATAAGAAGAATATCATGCTAGGGTTTTGAAGAAAAGAAGAAAAGGTTTTGAGGTTATGGTTTCTGAGAGATCGTTCTGGCTCTAGGTACCATGAACAATTATGGAAGCTCTCAGTTAACCTTATTAGGTTATTGAGACATATATTTATATTGAGTTATATGGATACATATTACAATGGAATCTAATATAGGATCCAACATATATGGGCTTTACATGGACATATATTCTACACAGACCAGATTAGTTAGATTCGCACACACCCCACCAATAACCATTGCAATGTTCGGTAGAACAACAATGCTTATTGTACAAGTATCCACAATTCTCACCCACAGAGTTGACAGTAAAGGTACATCTGCTACCTCCTCCCGGTCCACCGATTGATGATCCCGCTGCTGCCCCAGAAGAATCCACAGAAACAAAAAATACTGAAAAGATCATTACTATTACAAGAAAGAAACTCGTGAATCATTTGCCTTCCATGACCTAAATATCTAAAGAATTTCTTGTCTTAATTCCTTGAATGAGTAAACTGTTTTTCAAGAATGCTCTTATATTAGTTTACAAAATTTCTTATCAAACAATTATTGGCGCATTAAATATTTATCAATGTCAGCTTATTGATTGATTACCGGGAAACTTCGACCCGACATGAGGCGGATTAAAATAACTAGGAATTACTAGTTAATCCACTATAGGTAGAACCAGTTACTGTATAGTCCAGTGCAAGAAAACAATTACTCGCTGGTCCAAAAACATGTTTTTGGACCAGATTTTTTATTCTCTCGTCCAGCACACGTTCAATTCCCTAATATCCTTTTTATTTATTTTTCCTAAATTACCCTGCTGCAACGACAACTACTAGCAGAAAATCAAATCAAGTTATGCATCTTTCTTTGTTGTTCTTCATCTCAGATCTGAATCTCTCTCTGCTCCTGGTGTTTATCTTAAATTTCTAGGGTCTAGATCATGTAGTTTGCTACAATCTCCAGGTATTTTGCTATAATCTATTCTATTCTCTAATTATTTTTTTTGTTCATTAACATCAACTCGATTTCATAATTTTGATGAATTTTTTCCCGTTGTTCTCTTTCTCGATTAGTAAATAATCGTTTTCTTATGATGCACATGGTACAATTTCATGATTTAATTCCGTTTTTATTCGTGTTTTAATCAACTTTGTTGATTTTTTAGAATTTGATTTTGTAATCGACCTATTTTTGTTCATTAAATCGTCGTTTTGATTTGGTTTTGACAATATGTTTTAATGGTGCTTTGTTGAGTTAATTTGAACATTTTTGTGTTTACTTGATAGATCAGTTAGTTAATTTTTTTTATTCTTCTTTTGATCAATAGAAGTAAGTTTGATTTTTAGACAAAATATTCGTTGACGCTACACATATTTCTGTAGCGATTTTGCAGTACATATTTGCATGTAATGTTTGTATAAAGCTATTGAAGAACAAAGGATAAGTGAGTTTGAGGCAGATGAAAAGAGATTTAGTAAAACTTGTCTGGACAAGAACAAGTTGCTCAGATATAGGTAAATAATCATTGATTTTTTTATATAAATTTGGATATCAAACAAACACAGCTACGCAAGTGTTTTTTGCTTCATTTGGGTGGGAAAATATGTAAATGTTTCTTTCTTCAATTGGTAAATTTTTTTATGATTTTAGTCTTGTTGATGCTTTTATTGCTTGTGGGGTTATATCTCTCTGATCAATAGATGCTGAAATGCACTGGTACCATTTTGCGGGATAACTAGTAATAGACTATCTATCTATTTAGTATGTTATTGTTTTTATATAAATTTGTTTTTATTTTGTAAATTTAGTACATATTTTGATGTACCGGAAAGGAAATGAACTATGCTTTTGATGTACTACAGGTAAATGATCATCGATACATATACTTTGGGTGCATATTACTACTTTTCTTCGTACTGATTTTATTTGTTTATGCATATCGTATAAGTTATGAAAATCCTGTGATTGAGAACTTTATATGTCTATATTCTTACTTTTAAGCAATGTTATTCCTTGAAATTTGAGGAAATGGGGCTATGTGCTTGGTAGAGTGTGAAGTTCTACTGTCTTAGAGACACAATAATGCAATGTTTCGACTAATTGTTAGAGTATCATAGGTGGGTGTCAATTGATGTGATTGTAGATTGTGGTAAATAGAGTATCATTCAAACTCGAACTTGTGAAGGATTTTTTTAGATTTAGATTCAAAACTAAATAGAAAACCTAAATATGATAACAATAATAAGAGAACACCGAGGCTTAAGATTCCACTATTTTTCCAAATTCAAAGTGATTAAATCCAATACTTATATCATGCAATTTTTTCGTTTAATTCGATTCTAAACTATTGCAACAAGTAGATTTCCAAAATAACAACTGTAAATCCAGAGCATAAAGCATCAAAACCTAAGCTAAGCATGCTATATCAAAAAAAATCACAATCGCTTAACGAAAATCATTCAAACAAGTATCATTCAAGGAAAAATAATCATATTAATATTTGCAATAAATAAGATAAATAGAAAATACCACTCTTTATTGGAAAAAATAGCTTCCTCTGTCGCTTCAGCAATGGGGTTTAGCTCCTCATATTAATCACTTGCTCAAGATTCATGATTACAGCTCAAAAGTTGATTAAAAGATAAGAAATACTAAAACAGGAAGTTTAAACTCGCAGAAAGCGTCTAAAGAACTACGATATTTCGCTGCTGCAGTAAACAACGACACAGAGCTGCTGCTGTTGACGCTGTTGTTTTAAGACCGTGAACCGTCAGTCTTTTTTCACTGTTGAAGAACGACTGTCCTTGAGAGTCTGTTCTTCGTGTTCTTGAAGCTCTTTAATGGCAGCAGCAGCAGCAGCAGAAGCAGAACTAGTTCCTGTATGTTGCTCGTTTTTGATTCTTTGAGGCTCTAAAATTCTCCTAAGGGTTTCTAATCTCTTCTATGACTTGATGCAACCTCTTTTATACACTACAGGACCACCAAATCTTCACGAAATCTTTTGGTTTATCTCTTTTTTTCTTTGGCAGCAGGTCACGATAATTTTTTCCCAAGTCTTCTTACACGGCTGCTGTGAGTTCCCAACTTATCCCAAACTCTTAGTTAGATATAGTAGAATCTATATGAATGTATATCTGCACTCTAGTCACGCTGGGACTCCAAATTCGACTCAAACAGGACCCAATATCCGACTCCTTACCTGTTTAGCTCTCTTCCCCTTTCACGGCTTACCCAGCCAATTCTGGCCCTTCAAATCACCTCTACCAGCCCTGTTATGAAGTAACAAGTCCACCCAACGAAAAACAGAGGTTGAATCTCCATAAAACTCGTCCAAAAATCAAGTTGAAAATCTGCCAGTGATAGCATGCATGAAACCAGTTTCCCGCCAAAATTCTGTTTTGAATTTGGGAAGGAAACTGACCTCCCCCTATCCAGTCTCGGTGTCCCTTTAGCACATGCCTAGAAATGGGTTACCCCTTATCCAAAGCGAGAGTCTGAATAGCAAATGTCCTCCCAGGTGCCTTTAACAACTTTTCGAGCCAATTTCGCCGCAAAAGCTTATTTCTCCAAAAACACCTACAAAGAGATAAAATACCAAAATAAGTACAATAATGGGTACTAACAATATGCACAATAGAGATGAAAATAGACACATAAATGCGTCTATCAAATACCCCCAAACTTATTATTTGCTAGTCCCGAGCAAATCAAAACTACAAAATAAAATCCTAACTCACTGTCGCAGGCATCGTCGATTGGATTTAGCGTATGCAATAAGCCTTTAAACCCCTAGGTGTCCCTAGTGGCCGAGTTATAGTCTCGGGAGGGCTTACTAGAGATATACCCACAAAATCTTTACTCCAGACCCTAACTATCTATGCAGAATCTTGGAAGGCACTAAAGAGCCTCCTTGGTTGGCGTACTTATTGTTTACAAGAGGAAGTACCCTGATGCGAAATTCCAATTGCTGTACACGAGTTTGCACTCAAGCATACTAAAATTCATATAAAGTGACAGAGCTCTACTAAGATAGTTTCTGGACATCATAAACCGGAGTCAACCAATCACATGGGTAGATTAAGAAGATGGATGTAGAGAGAGGCGTAGATGATGTTGACTAAGGTGAGCCTATCCTAATGGACTGAGATACTGGTCTGGACTAATATCAACCCACTGGCATATACAAGGGTACCAGTGATCGATAATCCTAACTTTAGGTCAACTCAGCTGGCATATACAAGGGTACCAGTGGTCGACTTTATTGTTTTTATTCCGGTTGGTTTAATGGTCTGGTCTAAATACTTTTTTCTTCTTTTTTTATTTTTTGTCTTCTTTCTTTCTTTTTTTTTGTTGGTATCTCAGTCACTCTATTTCACCCTAGTAATGGTAAAAATAAATAAAATAAAAAGAAATGATCAGGATTCTTTCGATGTTTCCATCACGAGGATATGGCGAAACTACCATGTTTTTTTTATCTAACACCTGAGCTCTGTGCTTTTATGAATAGACTCTTCTAGATGTTTCCATCTAATCAGATTGGTTCCTCAACTCCTACAACCAAAATGCTTCCATCCACTTAGATTGGTTAGTGTTATCCTTAATAGGCATAAATTTCTAGGCTCTGGAGTTTATTAATGCAACTAAAAAGTCTCTCCCATACCCCCAAACTTAAATCTAACATTGTCCTCAATGTTCTAAAGATGAAATTAAAAGCATGAACAAGGAGAAACTGTTACCATTTGAAGCAAAAGAGTTAAGGAAAGATATTACCGTGTCGCATGAACGCGGGAGCCTCCCAGTAAATGCTAAATTCATAGTCATTAGCTAGACATCAAATACTTCTAAAAGAATTGTCACCTTCCAAAATCGTATACCAATAGTCGAAACAATTGTGGGTCCATAAGACCAAATAGAACTGCCACGAATAGGAGACAAATGCTCAAGATCAGAAAAATGAGCAAATAGAGCACAACCTGATCTAAAGTTTCTCGCAAGACAACTGGATTTATCTGGGGTGCCCACTTGGGTTTCATATGAGTGTCTCGGCAAACAGATTCATCCGAAAAACGGGTCTCTAACATATGGATTTTCTCCTGGACAGTATCAGGAGGATCGGGTTGTGGAGTCTGAATAGACTCAGGGAATACCTCACTAGGCTCGAGTCCTAAGTTAGGGACCCGTAGTTGATAATCACTACCCCCAAACTTAGAATTTCGGGTGTCTCTGGATAGACTAGTCACAATGTTCCTAATTTCTAAACCATCAGGTTCCTCAAAAAGGTCAACTGCTTTCTTTAAGTTATAATCAGGTGGTTTATCCTCTATGAGAGAACCTAAAGTTTCCTTATTGTGTTGAAGCATGATCTCTGGAATGCTCTCCTGATTGGGAACTATAACCACAGGAAAAATCTCAGGTGGGCCTAAAGATGCATAATTGGGATCTAGCTTAGGAGATTCTTCTAAACAAGGAATTGAGGTAGATTCGGAAACTAGTAATGGTTCGAACCTAGCTTTCCATTTATCAGTATCTAGCATAGGAATAGAATCCAACAGAGCATTTACTTGTTCAATGTTGCTATCTTCGTCGAAATCCATGTTAAAATGGGCCAGACAACTCTCTAATGGATTTTCCGATATGGTGTTTGGTAAGACTCTGAAACTAAGGTTCCTATCATGTTCACTTCTTCAATGCATGTGTCATTTAGCTCAGAATGCAGCTTATTGACATTAAAAATATTCAGCTCAATAGTCATATTACCAAAAGATAGATTCATGATACCATTTCGACAGTTTATGATCGCATTAGACGTAGCTAAGAATGGGCGACCTAAAATCACAGGTATCTGGTTCTCTGGGTCAGGGACAGGTTGGGTGTCTAAAACAACAAAATCTACTGGATAAATAAACTTGTCGACCTCGATGAGAACATCCTCTATCACACCACGAGGAATTTTGACAGACCTATCAGCTAACTGGAGTGTTATCTTGGTAGGTTTCAATTCACCAAGTCCTAGCTTTAAGTACACATGGTATGGTAGTAAATTCACACTGGCTCCTAAATCAAGTAAAGCTTTTTCTACCCGGTGTTTTCCTATTGTGCAAGCAATGGTAGGGGCACCTGGGTCTTTATACTTAGGAGTTGTAGTGTTCTGAATGATCGAACTTACATGACTAGCTAAAAAGGCTTTTTTAGGGACACTAAGCTTTCGCTTCCGGATACACATATCCTTGAGGAACTTGGCATAAGCCGGTAGTTGCCTAATTGCTTCTAGTAACGGAAGGTTTATGGTAACTTTCTTAAATACCTCCGTTATGTCATTAAAGTTGGATTCACTTTTTGTTGGTACTAATAGATGGGGAAATGGGGCTATAGGCATAAAGTAGGGCCTCTCAGGAACCGAATTAACATCATCAAAAACCTTATCGGTCTCTTCAGCTATGGGTGGTCCTGAGGGGTGAACCACAGTATGTTCACTATCGGGCATGGTTACCTGATTGTCTACTACTCTACCACTCCTAAGGGTACTAATAGCATTCAGTTGATGTGATGGTTTCGTACCTATTTCATGAACTCCTCTAGGGTTTGGTTGTGTCTGACTTGGGAACTTACCCTTTTCTCTCAAAGACTCAGTTATCAAACTAACCTGGGTTTTCAACTCGGATATAGCCTGAGAATTAGCCTGGCTAATATTTTTACTTTCTTCTATGCCATGTGAAAGTGATTGGTGAATCTTATCGGTGTTTCGAATGAACGAGATGAGAGTGTCTTCTAGAGTTGAAATTTTCTTATCAGACTGATTCTGAGCTAGTCCGGAAGGATTCTTAGTATAGCCGAAACCTGGGGGATTATTCGAGTTACTAACCTGACCTTGATTTTGGTCCTTAGACCATGAGAGGTTCGGATGGTTCCTCCAACCAGGATTATAGGTTTCCGAATATGGGTCAAATTTCTGTCGGTTCTCGAATGTAGTGTTATTATAAAGAGAATTGGCTTACTCTTCGGTATTATGGCCTTCCCAAAAAGGCTCCACTCTACCACTAGTGTGACCCACTTCTAAAGCTTCTAACCTCTTTGCTATAGCAACAATTTTGGCATCTGATTCATAGCCTCCTTCTACCCTGTTGACATTTCCTCTATTTAGAAAAATTGTTTTCTTGGGCTCCCTACTATTTTCCCACTGTTGGGTTTTATCGGCGATGTCATTCAAGAATTCCATCGCCGCATCAACAGTTTGGTTTTCAAACCCACCAGTGCATAAGGACTCAACCATGGTTGTTGTCGAATAATCTAAACCCTCATAACGGATTTGAACTAGCCTAACCTTTTCTATACCATGTTGAGGACATTGGGATAACAAGTCATTAAACCTTTCCAAATACCTATATAGAGATTCTCCCTCTTGTTGAGAAAAAGTACAGATTTGCGTCCTAATAGACGATATTTTGTGCCTAGGGAAAATTTTCTGTAAAAAGGCAGATGTAAGTTGGTCATAGGTTTCAATTGGCTCAGAAGGCAAACTATATAACCAAGATTTGGCTTTATCTCTTAAGGAAAAGGGGAATAACCTAAGTTTCAAAGCATCATCATCTAGGTGTCTAATTCGTATAGTACTACAAATTTCCTCAAAATCCCTAATATGAAAATAGGGGTTTTCATTTTCTTTCCCTAAAAAGACTGAGATCATCTGTAGAGTCTCAGGTTTTAATTCATAAGTTGCCTCCGTGTCAGCTAACTTAATACACGACGGACGAGTAGTCCTAGTCGGATTCAACAGTGCTTTCAAAGTTGCCATTTCTGGCACAATCGGAATATTGGGGATTCTTCCCTCAGTAAAATTCGTACGTTCAAAACCGGACCTTTCAATAATAAGACTTTCTAAGTTAAGATAGTCAAGATCCTTAGAACTACTAGGTCCCCCCCCCCCTAATAAATCGACCTAGAGCGTCTCTTTTACGTTTCGGCGTACAAAAGAATATAGAAGGGAATTCTAAGCAATCACAAAGCAAGGCTGACTCAACCAAATCAAACCTATTGATTTCTAGCAAACAAAAAGCATGATGGCTCCACTTAGATTGTTTCTAGACTAGCTTCTATCTCTCGAAGGGGAATTCAATACAATTTGAGCAACCCCTCTGGATCAATCCAAGCTAATGTGAGATGAAACTGAGGCGAGGGAAGCTCAATGGAGCTTTGATACCCAACGCCTCACCGGCGTTACAAGGCGGCTTGTTTCAACTCCCAGAAGTCATCATGAACTTTAAAGTTGCTTAAAAGGTGACCAATATCCTTCTAAATTTTTTCCTAACAAGCTCGTTACCCTATAGGTCTCTTTCTAATCAGATTTTAAAGCTTGGGTTCGCGTTAGGTTTTGTTTTCCTAAAGAGGGCAAGAAGGGAGCGCTGATGAAATCCGAACCCTTATCTTGTTTAGGCCAGGCCTTGCCCTTTACTAGGAAAAAAGAAGTCCGTATTCAGGTCCTCAGCAGATATGTACCTTAAGGAATACAGCAACTCGCTAACAGGGGATTCGAGAGTGTTCGAATTTTACCTCTCGTTTCAGAGGGCGATGAACCGTTGCAGTCGACTCGGGCCACCGACTCCGATGTCAGTGTGCGAACCCGAGGGGCCGAGACGATATCGTAATCGTCGTCCTTCCCTGCAAACAGTTTAATATTTAAAGATACCCTTCCGTAGGGTATATATAAACAAAAATAAAAATAATAATGTCCAAAAAAAAAGTCCAAAAGAAAAGAAAAAATACAAAATAATAAAGAAACCCTAATATAATTTCTAAAAATAGAAAGTAATAAAATCATACAAAAAAAAAAGAATACTAAAAAGAATCAAAATAATACA
>NC_039368.1:119039493-119127861 GCF_003573695.1 Papaver somniferum | reverse complement strand
AAAGTAATAAAATCTAAAAAAAAAAAAGAATACTAAAAAAAAAATCTTCTTCTTCACTCCTTTGGATTCTTCTTTCCTTTCCTTATAGCTCGCTCCAAATCTGAAAAGAATCAAAAAAATACCAAACCAGTAAAAAAGAACAAAAATAATAAAAAAAAAAAACTAAAAAAATATCTAAAACCCTAAAAACAAGTCCGCATCGGCGGCGCCAAAAATTGAGGCTATCATAGTACATATATATTGATATCTACTAGGTTTTCTCATAGTACATATCAATATTTAATAGGTTTTTTTTTTATAAACTTTCAGGTTATTTATTCTTTGGTATGTGGCTTTATACGATGTGGAATGACTATTTTTATTCTTCTGTTTATTTCATCTCATTTTTATTTACAGGAAATCATGATTTCCATTCTGTTGTATTTTTTGTATGATCCTATATACAATACATATTAATATGTACTGTAATATGTTTGTTTGTGAGATCCATATTGTGTACAGTATAACACTTGAATCAGTACATATTTTTTAGTGTTGATGTAAAAAAATCAGTACACATATTTATTTGTTGCAGATAATAAGATTTTGTTTGTTTTTGGTGTATCCATAAGATGTGTGATACTCATACAATAGTACATGTTATGTTGCTGATATTGGGTTGTTATTATTTGGTATATTTGGGATTGAAAGCAGCCATTTCTTAGATACTATAATGTGTTTTGCTTTTCTAAGAAGCGTGATAGTTCAATAGTGTTCTGAATATACATATGAAATAAGTGGGATGCCTTTGTTGCATTTTATCTGGTAAAGTTGATATGTACTATTATTTGCATCTTTTGATTCGCTTTCTTTATTTTCTTTCTTATGTCAGGTCATCCTTGGATTTGTGAAAATGGAGTTGCTTCTTATTATGCATTAGATCCAGCAGTTCGTTCTCGGCCTAAACATTTTTTTATAATGATAGGTACATATTCTGATTGTGTACCATTGGTTTACGGGGTTCGAGGGGGTAGCGCCCCCTCGTAATCATTCATTTCTCAGTAACTTTGAGATTATTTTATTTAATAAGTTATCCTCATTTTATTTTCCTGTTGAATCCTTCTAATATCCGTTGTTAGAATTATACAATATTGGGTACATATCGATATACACTATTGGAATCATATACAACAATGGGTACATATCACTTGGTACACATCAATATGTACTGGGTTTTAGGTTCTTGTTTTCTTCAATACATATATATAGATGTAATTTTTTTTTTCATTTTGAATCTATTTAGAAATTTATTGGTTTCCAATTTTTATAATCTGCTATATTTTATGAGATTAATTCCCTTATAAAACTTTGCAAATTGTTGCTTATAATGTGTTAATTGATTTGAAGTTACACTGGGTTTATAGAAACTAAATGAGTCCATTAAAACATGTAGGTTTATAGAGTTATGGGAACCGTATAAAAAGGAAATGAGCATCTTGTGTTTTGTTTATAGAGTACATAAATTGCTTGATACTATTGGGTTATATACGTTCAGTGGGAACTTTAGTTCTATCAGACTAGATATGTTACATAGATATAACACAATCATTTACTAATTCTTATGTATAGTGTTTAGATTATCTGTAGCGATTTTGCAGTACATATTGCATGTACTGATATCGCAATACATATTTGTATGTACCGTTTGTATATTGTTTTTTGTTTTAATGTGTTGCGTTCTATGACTGTGCTGCCAATTGTATACATGATTGATGAAGGATCACATCTAGCTCCACTTGAGCCACTTACTGCCAGAAGTCTTGAAGGAAAGAATTTCAGGTATCTTAGAGACAACTGCCGTTTTAGGATAACACATATGACATTAGCCGTTAAACATTTGAAAATTTAACATGCATACCCTCTAAATAAATAACAACTTGAACATGGTCAGACCCTTTTCTTATTCTCAAGCATGTAAATTAGTAGCCGCAATTGACTTGTTGCGTGCTTCTAGGGATTATGTTGCTTTGTCATTCCATTACACTGAATTTAGAGCAAAAATAGTCGTGATACTGAAATTAATTTTTCTTTATCAATATGTACCAAGGTTGCAGTCGATACATATCATTATGTACCAGGGTTTCATTGAGTGATTAATTTCTTAATGGGTAAGTTTATAGTTTTTATTATGTCTTTGGCAGTTGACAGTTCTGCGACAGAAGTTGGATGAAATGAAACAAGCTACGGAGTCTGATAAAAATCTCAAATTCAAATAAGAAATAATAGCTGCAGATATGGCCAATGGAGATTCAACAGACAAGTCATTGAAGTTAGAGGACTTGCGTGCATCAAGGATGAGATCGAGAGACTAGAGAAATCAACTTAAAGAGTCTTATATATCTGTGGCAGTTGAAAGCATGCGTTGGTTGAAAATAAGACAAGTTATGGTGGAAAATTCAATAAGGAAATGTTATGGCCGCTAGAGATGCGGCAGACAAGTCCTTTGGGGTTAGCAGACTTGTAGGCGTCAAGGCTGGGAGATGGATCAATGGAATTATGTCATCAAATTGAAGAGTCTGATACTCAGTATATATACATATGTACTATGGTTTTACTCAGTAAATACCGATATGTACTTTTCGTTCAGTACATATCGATTTGTACTGGGTTCTTGCTCAATATGTACTAAAGTTCGTTAAGTTATATATGTTTCTTGCAAAAATTTCTTATTTATACCAGGTTTTACAGTACTGGCAGATATGTACTACAAGTATTTAAGGTTCATACTCTTTTATTAGTCTTTTATACTAAGTCATACGACTAATATGCTGTAGTACTACAAGAAGTATTGAAACACATTTAGTTCTCTTTTTTTTCCCAGAACCATTTGTATTGAAAAAATCTCAAGTTTAAGTTCCAATTTTTTCATATGCGTCAGGTTTTGCAATACAATATGAACCCACAAACAACATGTATATGGAGCCTGCGCTTTAACTAGCTTTTTCATTACAACACAATATGTATTTCAGGATATACAAGAAAAATAAGTACATGACAATATGAATTGCAGGATTATACAGGAAAAATCAGTACATGACAATATGTATTGTAAAAATGAGTATATCACAATACGTACAACAAGATTATACTGGAAAAATGAGTACATCACAATACGTACAACATGATTATACTGGAAAAATGAGTACATCACAATACGTAAAACATGATAAATTAGTACATTATAATACGTACTATGGGATTATATTCAAAAAATGTTGATACATACATGGTACTCTTAATATAACCTCGACGCACACCTTCTAGAATGCTCGCAACTTGCATATATTTTGAAAACAGAGGTGGTGCTCACAGTAATTTGAGAACTTGAAATATGAAGGCAAAAATCCATAGAAGAAAAACAAGGTACCGCATTATTTCAAGCAATAATGACTACGTATCAAAATCCATAGTTGATGAGACTTCTTCCTTTGCATCTTCATCACCATTCCTCTTGGGAGCAATGTAAACCCAAACTCTTCTTAAAGAAACTGCAGAATATATATACTGAAAATGATGAGAAATATGCACCAAAAAGAACCAAAAATATTATTGGATTACAGTAAAAAAGCACAACAACATTTTTTCTTTCACAAGGTAGTACATATTGGTACATGTCAATATGTACTGGTTTATACCTTTTCTATTTTTTTACATAGCACACATCAATACATACGGTTATATCATACATAAAACATTAATCTAACTATCTAATACATATTTGGTTTTATGCTCGAAATGATATGTACTGCAACTACAAATCTAAGTACTGTTATATCATACACAAAACACTAATCTAACTATCCAGTAGTACATATTGCTAAATGTTTCTTTTATGCTTGAATAAGCATAATAACATGTATTGCATCTATAAATGATGTACATATTCATAACCTAGGTGGTTTATACAATACATAATGATATGTACATCATCAAATTTCATGTTTAGTCCACAACTAATTTGTATGTTACAAAAAACATCATGCCCGTCCAAGAACATCTGGTATGTTCGTCATGGACAAAATTATCACACCATTGTTTCCTAAAAATTCGCCCGTTAAAAATCCCAGCTCCCACACCATTTCCACATTGCCTTCCCAAAACTCATCAATAAATGCAATACATAAGTCTTGGGTTTTGCTTTCTCAAACAAATCTGGAACTCTCGAAGCTTCAACACCCACAAAATATACACACGGAGCCTTTTCTTTAACTAGCTTTTTCATTACAATAAAATATGTATTCAGTACAACACAATATGTATTGCGGGATTTAAAAATCAGTACACGACAGTATGTATTGCGGGATTATACTGGAAAAATGAGTACATCATAATACGTACAACCAGATTATACTGGAAAAAATAAGTACATCAGAATACGTATGACAGGACTATAGTGGAAAAATTAATACATCACAATATGTATTGTAGGATTAATCCTGCAATACGTATTGATAGTAAGTAACACTACATATTGACGGGTAAATGAGGTTTTCACATACTACATATCCATATTGATAGGTTTTCACATGTCAATATGTAGTTTCAATGTATTAATAGGCTACTTATGGACCACTACATACTGGAAAGTTTTACACACAAACTAATATGCTACTTATGGATCACTACATACTGATAAGTTTTACACATAAAATAAAAGAAAACAAATCTTTGAGGCTATGAAAACAGGCAAGGGCAGAAAAAACCTGTGGGCAGAGAGCAAACCATACTGCTCGGGCAAAATCACAATGATAGAAAAGATGATCTAAAGTTCCATCGGCTAAACCACATAGAGGACACAATATATCAGAGACAACTTCAAACATATATAAATAAGATTTGGAAAGCAATATATCATGAAGGCAATATATTGATTTGGTTGTAAAACATTCAAACATTCAGTCAATTAGTCAATACATATCCGTATGTATTATAGGAGCACCCAACTTTTCACAATACATATTACAGTACATTCAAATATGTACCAGCAGTTTACAGTGTCAAAAACCATCCAGTTTCGTCAGTACAACCAAATATGTACTGCAATTTTTACTAATACATATTCAAATTTAGGCAAAACATTCAAATGCCAAACCTTAAGCCATTGTCGTTGCTCTTGCTGTCAAAAAACTATCCGATTTCGCCAGTACAACCAAATATGTACTGCAGTATATTCATATGCATACTAATATGTAGTAGTGCATGCAGTATATAAACTATTGATATCGTACCAGTACATATCAATACGTATTACAGGATCATACAGAACAAAAAGGTTCATACAAAAATCAATGAATTCTTCAAATACATATTAATATGTATTGTAGGATCAGTACATAAATAAATAAAAATGGAAATGTTAGAAAGAAAGAAGTACAAATATTGCTGTTACAGAGATACATAACCATAGTTTCTCCAACGCCACCATCACCACCATGCCAAAACTACTCCTTGTTTGATAAATCGTCGCTGCCAGCGAAAACCCGGTGAATAATTTCACCTGTTTTCGGTTTTTCTCTTTCTCCATGGTTTTCTCTCCAGATCTGTTTTCGGTTTTTCTCTTTAGCTTATCCTTCTAGCTTTCCGATGAATTTGGTTTCTATTGGTGATGATGATGAGTTTCGAGAGATGATTAAGCATGGATTTAGGGTTGAATTAGTTGTTGGTGTTGTTTATTGAGAAGAAGAAACAAGAATAGTTTTCTTCTGAAAAAGTAGATGAAGTTTTCGTCTGCAAAGTAAAGAAGAAGAAAGAGATATATGGCCCACACGTGAATAGTGAGGGTAGGCTAGTAATTTTAGATATTTTTAAACCTTTTTGAACTACCAGATAATTTTTCTATTCCGCTGGACTACACACTAATCCCGGACCGGGTTCTTGGACTAAATAGGAAATTTCTCTTAAAATAAATGACCGTTCAAATATAGTCTCTTATCAAATCGGATCAGTAGCAAAACGGTTTGACAGCTGACTCGTAATTGTTGTCCACTGTCCAGATCAAATCCGAGTTAAATCGGATCCTTCGTATGCTTTTTTCCCTCTTATTTACTGCCCATGGGCCCGCATGCCCACCAGTCTCAAGATATCATAACCTCCCTGTAACCGGACAGCCACCATGGACGGAGGAGCAGGAAGAGGGGTAATGTGACTAATGTCTCAACCCCAACAGCAACCACCATTACAACCAGGTCAAGATCAAACTCAACAACAACAACAGAAAGTGGTAGTGGAGAGATTAAGTCAAGGAGTACAACAACAACTAAATCTAGAATCAGTTAAAACAAGAGCAATTGGTCTGTTCAAAGCCATTTCTCGTATCCTTGAAGATTTCGATGTCATCGCTCGTACTAATTCTGTTCCCAAATGGTACTCTTCATTCTTACCTCGATTATCTTCTTGTTGCAATTTTGAAATTAGGTTTTTTTGTTTTTATTACTTGCTGTCGTACATGTGTTTGATGAATTGACTAACTGAGCTTTTGATGATAGGCAAGATATGTTGGGGCAATTTTCTATGGTCAATTTGGAGCTATACAATATTGTGGAAGATATCAAGAAGTTTTCTAAAGCATTTGTTGTTTATCCAAAGAATGTTAATGCAGAGAATGCAACAAGTAAGTGATTTCGTATCTCCAACTTGTTTATGCATCTAGGGTCCACATTTAGGAAATGGCTAGTTTCTTGACTTTTTACGCTTTGATTATTGTTTGCGGCAAAAACTTGCTGTGAATTAGACATGCTTGATAAGGTCTAATTCACAGTATTTGTTGGGAATAGTATTTGTTTCTCAATGTCGAGTAGTCTTTTTTACCATTTTTACAATGAGGTTTAATTGCTTGGAGTAACATTTACACATATATCAACTTTTATAATGAATTGCTTTTGTGTTTCTAACAAAAAAAATCGGTGGCAGTACTACCGGTGATGTTATCATCAAAGCTGTTGCCTGAGATGGAAGTAGAAGACAATTCTAAGAGAGAACAGTTATTGATCGGAATGCAGAATCTCCCTATACTCAAACAAATTGAAAAGATAAAGGTGGACTGGGGTTTTATTTTGTGAAATTCTTTTGTCTGTGTCCTTTTGGGGGTTCTTGCATCATGAAATAAGCTATCGTCAATAGTGCAGACCAGAATTGAGATGATTGGAGCTGCATGCGAAAGTGCTGAAAAGGTCATAGCTGATACCCGGAAGGCGTATGGTTTGGGAGCTCGTCAGGTACAATCAGTTGTTCCAACTATTGAACAAAAAAAAGAAAATAAGGAGTTGTTAAAGGGTTTCAACAGGGGTTGGGGGGGGTGTATACCCGAATGTTGAGCCTTTTTACTGTGATTAGCTGGGAAGAAAAGGTGGCAGACAAGGGGTTTTAGACAATGGTGGAATCATACACTGGGGGGTTATATGCCCACTAATTTCCTGGTTTACATCAAGCTTTATTTTACCCCCTTCATCTACCTTGATCATCTGAAGAATGGTTGATGATTCCACTGTTATCTTCTTCTTTAAACTATCTTCATAGAGTCTACATGGCCCCAAAAGCTCTTTACTGATTAATCCCAATGAACCAATGCCTGATTTTATTTTTAGTCTACATGGCTGGCAGCATTTAGATTTTAGTTTGGTGGTGGGGTGGAGGAGGGAGTACCATTTTTACAATGAGGTTTAATTGCTTGGAGTAACATTTACACATATATCAACTTTTATAATGAATTGCTTTTGTGTTTCTAACAAAAAAAATCGGTGGCAGTACTACCGGTGATGTTATCATCAAAGCTGTTGCCTGAGATGGAAGTAGAAGACAATTCTAAGAGAGAACAGTTATTGATCGGAATGCAGAATCTCCCTATACTCAAACAAATTGAAAAGATAAAGGTGGACTGGGGTTTTATTTTGTGAAATTCTTTTGTCTGTGTCCTTTTGGGGGTTCTTGCATCATGAAATAAGCTATCGTCAATAGTGCAGACCAGAATTGAGATGATTGGAGCTGCATGCGAAAGTGCTGAAAAGGTCATAGCTGATACCCGGAAGGCGTATGGTTTGGGAGCTCGTCAGGTACAATCAGTTGTTCCAACTATTGAACAAAAAAAAAGAAAATAAGGAGTTGTTAAAGGGTTTCACCAGGGGTTGGGGGGGTGTATACCCGAATGTTGAGCCTTTTTACTGTGATTAGCTGGGAAGAGAAGGTGGCAGACAAGGGGTTTTAGACAATGGTGGAATCATACACTGGGGGGTTGTATGCCCACTAATTTCCTGGTTTACATCAAGCTTTATTTTACCCCCTTCATCTACCTTGATCATCTGAAGAATGGTTGATGATTCCACTGTTATCTTCTTCTTTAAACTATCTTCATAGAGTCTACATGGCCCCAAAAGCTCTTTACTGATTAATCCCAATGAACCAATGCCTGATTTTATTTTTAGTCTACATGGCTGGCAGCATTTAGATTTTAGTTTGGTGGTGGGGTGGAGGAGGGAGTACCATTTTTACAATGAGGTTTAATTGCTTGGAGTAACATTTACACATATATCAACTTTCATAATGAATTGCTTTTGTGTTTCTAACAAAAAAAATCGGTGGCAGTACTACCGGTGATGTTATCATCAAAGCTGTTGCCTGAGATGGAAGTAGAAGACAATTTTAAGAGAGAACAGTTATTGATCGGAATGCAGAATATCCCTATACTCAAACAAATTGAAAAGATAAAGGTGGACTGGGGTTTTATTTTGTGAAATTCTTTTGTCTGTGTCCTTTTGGGGGTTCTTGCATCATGAAATAAGCTATCGTCAATAGTGCAGACCAGAATTGAGATGATTGGAGCTGCATGCGAAAGTGCTGAAAAGGTCATAGCTGATACCCGGAAGGCGTATGGTTTGGGAGCTCGTCAGGTACAATCAGTTGTTCCAACTATTGATAAAGTTCAAGCTGCCAAAATCCAAGAGCAGGAGAATTTACTCCGAGCGGCCGTAAATTCTGGTGAAACCCTTTAACAACTCCTTATTTTCTTTTTTTTTGTTCAAAGATGGTTATGTATGCTCTGTTGCTTGTTACTCGTCAGAAGAAAAAGAAAGTTTGCTTTAGTGTTATACAATTGTAGTATAGAATAGGAAATGTCATTAAGTTTGTGTATTTTAGATTTGGTTCGTTCGATTGGCATACTTTCTGGGTTGGTTCCTGTAAGTTCCAAGACACCATGAGTAAGTCTTCATATTCGGATATTCCTGCACCAAGTGTAAAGGAGCAAGTAAAAGACTAAACTTACTGTGATATGAGGCACATACACTGTTTTTAAGGTGTTGATCAACTAAAATTTCATTGTGGAGGTATGGCCGTGTTTTCTAACTTTTTTTGTAAGTTCGCCAACTGCCATACTTTTCAGGATCGCGAATGCAAGTAGATCAAAGGCAACTTCCAGCTTCCCTTCCAGTGCATCTCGTAGATGTGCTTACTGTTGGAGACGGTCCACAGAATTTTCCTGATGCTTCTGGTAAACGCTCTGTTGCTCCTTATTGTTAATATGAAGTGTCAGAATTTGCCTGAGTTATAGTTAAATTCTTACAGTCAATGACTTTGTGGTGACGCTCAAATTCTTAACTTTTCAGGCATGTATTCGAAGAACACTCCAACATCTAATAATGTTAACAGCCAAGGAGCACTTCTACAGGTTAAATAACTTTTATGTGACATTTCTAGTTCTTCTGTGTTGTCTGTTTCAGCTATGCATTTGCTGATTTATTTTATATAATTACGCTAAAGACAGCATTTTCATACTTAGTTCCTACACATGCTATTACTAATTTTATATCAAACTTACGTTGGGATACTTTTTTCTTTAAGCCGTTAATGAATGGTACAAATCTTTCTTGACCTTTTAACATAGTTATTTCCACCGTTAATGAAAAGTACACATGAAGCACGTCAATCTTTTCTCGACTCTTGAACAGTTATTTTCAAGTGTTATAATAAGTAGAGTTGTTTTAATATACATACTCGAGTGTTTTTAATCAAGCATACTTTTGCAGTCTACGGCAGCACAAATTATAGGGAGATCAATTCCATCACCTGGTATGACTGGAGCTGCTTCAATTGATAATACAACCACTTCGCCTCTGCCATATGCAAACTCACCTAGGTCTGACACAAACATAATGAACGCACCTTCTCCTTAGCAACAAACACAACAACAACAGCTGCATCAACAACAACTTCAGCAGCAGCAACAGCAACAACAACTTCAGCAGCAGCAACAACTTCAAAGGCAGAAAATGATGCAGCAGTTACCTCCCCACCAGCAGCAACTTTTTTCCCAACAGGCGCTTAGGCAGAATGTGGGGCAAGGAGGAGTGGGACAGGTACGCATTTTATGACTAATGACTCAAGTAAAGCCAAACAGAGTTGTAATTGTACGAGGAAGAAAAATGAAAATCTCATCAAAACCATCACACCTGTCTAAGTAATGATTGCAAATCTAGGTTAGAGTAAAGCTTGCCTAATTGTATCACACTTTCTTCTTTTCTTTTTTTGATCGGTATGGTATCATACTTCCCAATGGGTTCAGTTTTCCCTGTTACATTTTCAGCTCTTTTTGTATCATTATTTAGACCTAAACATGAGATCAACTTAACCATATGCAGATAACAGATCTAACCCGGTAGTAACATGTTCTTCGGCTCAAAAAATCAGTATCATGCATAGTACAGACTCCATGCATATCAAAACAAATTATACCCTTTATATAGAATTCATTGGTAGTCATTTTTACGTATTCATTCTCTGTATACTTGGGAATACCATGTATTCAGTTCTTACTTCAACTAAATTGAACAGTATCACAAACAGCACACACAGCTTCATGAACCACGCACACCATGAAGAAGAAAAAGAAGCTAACTTATTTGGTCTGGAACTGTAATCCTGAGATGGAAAGGTAGACCTCACCTTGTGTAGGTTCCTTTAAATGTTAAATGGCCTATTGTAGGGTCACGGGCATGTTTACAGTTAGACATTGTAATTTATTGACAGATTCTAATTTTTGAAAGCTTTCCTGTTCTCCCAGAGTTCATGTAGACCTCTCTGAGGCAGAGTTTTTTTTTTTTTTTAATCTCAAGTTTCCTGACTACCCGCTGCTGTGAGCCATTGCTGTCCCACTGGAAAACCCCAAAACAATATAAGGTTCTTGCTGCATGCTACAAACAGACACCACCTGATAGACAACTGTTTTCTTTCACCCTCGGCCACTATGTAGAAATGATAATCTATAGTCATAAGACTCGCAACATAAAGTGCCTATTGAGAATTTTTTTCCTTGATATACTACACACATGCGTTAATTAGTCGTTGACATGTTCATGTTGTCCTTTACATCCTGCAATATATTTGTTTTTCATCTTCAAGTTATTCAAAATCTGTACATATTGGAAAAACATATAATAGCTCTTGCAGTTTATTCTATCCTCCGGGTAATGTGTATAAGCACAATGCAATCATGTTTAGTTTTAGCATGCTAAAAATGCTCAGTTATTAGACGTTTGTTACTGTTTGGGGCTCTTGGCCTTAGAAATGTGTCTTTTTTGTTCCCTGTACAATGTTGATGGGTTTTATTTCCGTTCTCTGCAAAATTAACTGTTGCACTCCTCAACTGCAGGCAATTTGTCAGGAATGTGGTGAATCTGATGACATGGGGGCCGAGATATTAATTCCCTGCAAAATGCGTAAACCTCCTGCCAAATACCGGTATGTTTAGCCGAGAACCATTCGTTTCATGGTTTCCGCTGTCTTATCTTACTAACGCCGCACTTGAATTTTTGTTGCTGGGAATATCGTGTTGCAATTCTCTATCTTGGATAATATTATGTTGATCTAGTTCACTTTCTCTATTTCATTTCCTATGTTCCAGCACCCCAATGGAACCTACTGGTTTTCTGATGGATGCGTTTGCTCGAGTATAAACAAGTTCAATTACCAACCAAATCACCATTACATAATGTCAGGAAGAGGAAGAGGAGGTGAAGGATTAGGCAAGGGAGGAGCAAAGAGGCATAGAAAAGTGTTGAGAGATAATATCCAAGGTATTATTAGACCAGCAATAAGAAGATTAACAAGAAGAGGTGGTGTTAAACGACAAATGAAGAAAGAAGAGGTGTTCTTAAGATCTTTTTAGAGAATGTGATTTGTGATGCCGATACTTACACTGAACATGCTAGAAGAAAGACTGTCACCGCTATGTATGCTGCTCTCAGGAGACCTGGAAGAACCCTCTAATGGGTTACCAGCCTATTGAATATAAGACCTAGAAAAGTCCTCTATTTGATATGGATTTTGGTACCCTTCTCAATAATTTGGCAACCATTAGCGATGTTAACGGGAAAAAAAAGGCTGTTTTTAGGCATACCTAAAAATTTCTAGGCATACCAATTTATTTTCTTAACTAGGGTGTGTTTATAAGGGGTGTCTAATGGATATGAAATGACCTATATACCATTAGACAATATATATTATTAAATTACCTTTATTCTTAATTTAAAAACCAAAAATCAAAATCAAGTTTAACCTTAAACATCTTCTCTTCTTCTCTACCCAATCCCCTCTCCCGAAACCATCGATAAAAAATTTGATCGTGGAAGTTTAATCGTCGATTGGTGAAAATTTGATCGTTGATCAAACACAACTACAAAAATAACTGGCACAAAGAAATCTGTAGTAGGTAGTCATTCTAAATCTTCTTCGCATTCGCCAATTGAATGACACGAAGAAATTGAAGGATCGGACGCATAAATTCAACGGAATGAAGAACCAACTCCTAAAATGATGATTAGAATGTATTTTCTATAAACCCTCTCTTATTTTATTGTTCTTGATTGATGAAATATGATTAATTGAGAAAAAAATAGAACTTGTTGTGGTTACAGAACGAAGTTCGGCTGATTAGCGAGATGAATTATGAGCCGAACTGTTCATTGTTCTTCGTTCTGAAAGTGCTTATGAACAGTTCGGCTGATAATTCATTTATAAACGATAGCCGAACTTCCCAGGTGGTTAATACAGTGTTCTTCACAAAAGCTTCCTGTAAGTGTATATGAACAGTTCGACATGAAATTTCAAGCCGAACCTAGTTACAGATAAAGATGCATAGGGGTTCGGCGTATTCGATAATCATAATATGTGTCGAACCTTGCACATTTACGAGGTTCGGCTATTACGATATTCACATTATGTGCCGAACCAATACAAAATTCTAACCCCAACAATTATCAGGAATATAAATGATCAGGTTCGGCTTATATAATACTTATGTAAACAGCCGAACCATGTACTACCAAAAGGTTCGGCGCTTACGATTTTCTCAATATAAGTCGAACCTCACATAATTTTTCTTCCAGATCACACATGATTAGGTTCGGCTCATTATGACATTTTTAAACAAGCCGAACTAGTAGGTTCGGCTCATAATATAACACTTTCAGCTTGCCGAACTGTTCATTAGTTGAAGTACACGAAATACCCTTTTCATTCATGAATGGAAAGAACAAACTCTATGAGATGCCCTTCATTATTTTGGTTGTGCAGAATATACCCTTTTCATTCATGAACGAAATGGTTCGTCTCATACGATTTTCATTATATAAGCCGAACCATTAAAAAAATTTATTCCAGAACTCTTAGGAATAGGTTCGGCTTTCTAGGAAAATTTTATACAAGCCGAACTAGTGTCTAGCAAATGGGTTGGAAGTGGAAAATATATGTTCGGGGCATACCTAAACAGTTTCAGCTAACCGAACTGTTCATCAAGGGATTGGTTCGGCTCATAGATGTAAGCCGAACTGTTCATGGTTCGCAAAATCATTCTCATAATCTAAGAAATCAGCCATTTGGGAATCATTGTTGTAGTTGATATGTATTTTCCTAGGTTTTTTGTATGAAGAGTGACCCTCCTCATCCTCAATTGAATCAACAAACTTTTATTCTCACTTTCTCCTTCTCCTTCTCTCCTTCTCAATAAAAAATTTCCCCCCCAAAATTTATCATCTACACAAACAAACCTTATAATTCTGAAAATTATCTTAATCACTAAACAAAATTTTTAATCACTAATCCAGATTATTAACACTAATACACAAATGGCAGATTTATCATCATAAAAAAAATTTTGGTTAAGGGGCTTTCTGATTTTGTTATTTGGCATCCCTTTTTTGTCTTCACTTGGTATGCCTAGAAATTTTTAGGTATGCCTAAAAACAGCCTTCAAAAAAAAAAAGGTATTGGGCTAAGTTACAGGCAGCCGGAAAATTCCAAGAGTTGTAGTTAGAGGACATGTAAGGCCCATAGTCAGAGCAGTTTTTTTTCATTGAGATTATTTTCGTAAAAGTTGGTCAAATTTTAGAATCGGTAATTCAGTATGGAAAAACAAAATGGTTTTCTAGTTTTAAAAACAATTTATATGCAGAGAAGATGTCTAGCCAGTTAGGCTTACTCTAATAAAGAAGTACATGGTAAAAAATTGAATTGGGTAAGAAATGGTCTATTTTTGTGCTCATAGTAGTGAGACTTTTCATAGATTGTAGATGAGCTTGACCACGTTTGGGGGATCTAGACTCACCAGAAGTAGTTCTTTATCTGCCAGAGGGAGGGTGAGACTTCAATTCCCAGTAATGCTGCGAGTCCTGTGACCTCATTCATATACTTGTGTTTAGAATTCTGATATCCAACTCCAAGTTCATTTAAAATGTAGGAATTACTAGTAGGTATTAATCTAGTGGGCTGGGCTGGGCTGGTTTAAAATGCTCACACCCAGATTCGCGCATCACTTAGCAACATCCCTAGTGCTAATTTCCCAACTAGTTTGTGGTGCATTACTTGGCAACACAATATTTGTACAAATATTCACTAGATAATATCTTAAGAATTAACGTTTTGGGTAGTCTAACTTGACATTTGCTAAAGTGCTTCAACTAAATGGAAGGTACCCAAATATTTCGGAGTATCCAAAAGTTCTTTTTTACATCCAAACCGTTTAAATTGGAGTGGATTTCATCAATTACAGGATTGAATCCCTATCTTCGTAGTGGGATGGAGCATGCCAACCACCAGACCACTTAGTGATTGGTTGTCCTAAAATGTCCGGCATGGCGAGTCATGTCAATGACTGATACTAATTAAAATGACGTATTCATTTTTGCAAGAATAAGACGATATAATTTGAAAAATAATTATGGAAAGCGAGGATCATAAAACGGTGTGATGGGCAAAGTTAAGAGGATGCATAAGACCCTAGTCAGAGCACTTATTTTTTCATGGAAATTATTTTCTTAAAAGTTGGTCGAGTTTTAGTAACAATGTGAATAGGGGTACCAAATTGCTAAAGAAGGTACCAAATTACTAATAGGAATACCAGATTGCTAAAATGGATACCGAATACCATATAAAACAAACTAGTTGATGAGGTATGTAAAGGAAAACATCTAACCAGTTAGGTTTGAATAATTAAATCATTCAAATCACTAGATTATCAAATCTCACTGGAGTTACCAATTCGGTGGATCCAATGATAAATTACTATCTTGTTTTACATAAATTTGATAATTCCGGTGAAATCCGGGAACCTCATAGCAACCTTAATTTAGTAGACATACGCGGTGATAAATCGTAAAATACCCGATGAATAATAAAAAGGTCCACTAGCCTTATAAAAGCAACTTCATATATGGGTTGTTGAAAGCTCTACAGTAGGGATGTAAATTGGGCCAGACCGGGCAGCCAGGCCCGCATCCGTTTCCTATAGCAGGCCGGGTCAGAAGAGCCTTATAATTAGCTACCCAAAAAACCTGTCAGGCCGGGCAGATCAGATATAAACACTTATTTTGAGACCCAAAACTTACCCAAAGCCCATTCTTTAAGCAGACCAGGCCAGGCAGCAGCCAAACAGGTTTCGGGTTTTTTTCGAATTTTTAAAATTTTGTAATAAACGATATAATTTCAAGTTATAATTTAGAGATTGAATGAACTATAAGTTAAAATAATTTTAAATAATTATCTTCTAAATGTAAAATAGAAATGAAAATAAGAATTTTAATCCAAAATATAACCAAAATACATAATAATTTGCTCTAACATTAGAACAAAAACCATTAAAAAATTTAAACGGATACTAGGTCAGACTATTCGGATAGGTACTAGGCCAGGATATTAAATTTTAGGGAAAACCCGAGCCAACCCATTTAAACTAACCAGGCCAAGCCAGGCGGCCCGTAATGGGTTGCAATAGACTTTGAGCTCATTCGGGTACAGACAAGCTCAGACGGATACAGACATGCCAAGTATTTTGGGGTATTATTTACACTTCTACTCTAGAGGGGTTTATGCACGATTCCTAGTGATTAAATAGTTTTTTTGGGGGTGTCCTAAGGAAATACAAATTTTGTTTACGTTACTTTCCATCAAATAAAAACCTACTAACTAAAATATCAAAACATAATTCTATTTCAAAGATGCTCATCTTATTTTCCTCTACCTCTCCTTAAAAAATCGTAACCCCTACCCCATTTTCTTTCTATTGAAATCATTTCATCGTTTTCAATTGATCGACGATCCGAAAAATTTATAATCTTCGATTAAAATCTCTATTAAGGATGTAGAATAAGAGTGTTTATACCAGTGATGCTAATAAATTAAAAAAACCACCAACAAATTGATCATCATCAATAACCCAATCAAGAAAACCAAAAACAAACCGGTGCACAATCTCAATTTCCACAACAACAACGAATGGTTTATGTTAAGTATATATGATTCAACTAACTATCTTTTTTCTCTCCTTTTTATGTATTTGAAATGGGTTAGAGTGATAAAGATCAAACAAAAAAAATAGGGTTGCAGAACCGTAAACAAATAGAAGTTCTTAATACCGCCATTCACTGAAACTATTATGATAAGAAATTATAACTCTTAACCGTAAATCAAAAAAAAAAAAGATTTACATGTGATGTTAGGATCAAGTTAAAAGCTAACCATAAAAAAATTGGGTTACATTTTTTTCCCCAAGTTCTTTCACCGTTAGGTTTATCAACCATAACTTTTTGATGGTTGACTTTGCTTTTTTATTATACCTAACCGTAAAAAATTGTAAAACTTCAAATCTTTGTCCAAGTGTTTTACGGTTTGGTTTGTGTTGACCAAACTAGCCGCATTTCTTTTTACGGTGGGTTTTTTGTTTTGTAAACCTAAGCGTATTTTTGATTTTTTTGTGTATAACTTTTGGGAGTTACCTAACCTACATCAATCGATTTTATTTCACGTACGTTGTAGGAACTTTAATAAGGGGAAAACCCAAGAACAAGAGAGGGAATAATTTAACACTAAATAATCACACACCCAACATTCCTCGTGATATTCGTTTTTAGGCGTATATAATAGAGGGGTCCACAAGAATGATAATAAAAAGTAGGATTTGGTGGAACAAATCCCAAATACACTTATGATTGGTAAAGTACCTCAAGAGGAAAATAATATGTTCTCATACATGAAAAATAATCTAGAAATTAAAGGGGAACAAATTGATCGTGGGGTGATGAGCCAAGGTGCAATGAAGGGAAAGAAACCTTCACGGAAACATAAGCATATTCCTAAAAAAACACTCCGTGTTGTTGCTTTAAAGAAGGAATAACTGAAACACATTAGGGTCTCCGATCCCGCGAAGAAAATGGTTCCTTGCAAATCTTAAGTAATCTTTTGATGATTAAAAATCAATATCAATAGGAAGAGAGTCCAATATATGTGTTGGAAGACCACTGTTTTAGCTTACCTTTTTTATGTTCACGATTTAACACATGATTACTTGGGGTTGGGGCTAAGGAATGTTAGGTTCATTATCTAATTTCCAGCTATACGCGTCCATAAAATCCGAAATCGTGCATATATATATAAACAATAAACACTTTGAAACATCCCATAAAATAATATGTTGTCGGATATCTCTAAGATTAGTGTAGTATGCTTGATCCATCTTGGTTTATCCTTAGGGAAAATAAATTGGTATTCATTAACGGATATAAGCCTAAACAAGTTAAGTATCGAAGTCAAGTACTTACATAAAGTATGAATTTCGGTGCCGTTTTCAGTAACTTATGTCTATATCGATGGAGAAATTTTTGGTCAAATAATATATATGCCTATTATCGTCTTAAAATGTCAAAACGAACTTTCTATATCGTAATATTTACACAACTCCAGTTGTTTCATCATATATTCTATCTCCCACCAAGAAAATTTGTAACTATGTCCAAATGAATCTCTTTATGTCTTAAATGCGCTAATGGGAGCCTATGCATATTTGTTTTCACTGCGTCATTAATCTTTGTGAGATCATGATTGGTATTCATAGATCACTTCTTGGATCTCATTTTGATTACCGACTAATATTTTCTTTAAATGTCTGTGGCCCTCTCTGCAATGGTTATTCTTGAAGTTTGAATTTATATGCTCATGCATACACAAACATATAATCGTGCGGTCCAAACCATATTCTATTTTGCCGTATTCATCCTCAAAGTTCCTAAAATGATATTCATAACATTCCCCGGTCATCAACTAAACAAGTTTACCCCGTGATTTTTGATAAAAGAGACAAATTTACTTACAAAGTTAAGGGTGATTAGTTTATATCCTAGCGAGATTTTGAAAGCTAAGGAAGTTTGATTTGTATCTTAGAGATACCTTACTCTAATAATAAACCCCATCGGAAGCGAGCAAACTGAACTCCACATATATATGTAATTAGCCAAGAGTTCGGTTTGTCAAGTTTTTTTGCGAACAAACCGAACATATTGAACAGAGTTCGACATAATGGGAAAAACAGTAAAGTTCGGTTACATGAAAATTTTTGTTTTTCTTTTGAAATATGGGTAGAGTTCGGTTACATGACAGTTTCAAAAGTTTTTGCGAAATAACCGAATAGATTGGAAAACCTTCGGTTGTATGGGTACTAAACATATAGGGAAAAAAAGAACAGTTCGGTTACATGACAAATTTATTTTATTTTGTAATACGGGTAGAGTTCGGTTACATGGCAATTTTAAACATTTATGCGAAACAACCAAACAGAGTTGGTAGAATCCGATAAAAACATTTTTCTTTTAGAGTTTCGATAAAGCGGAAGCGTAATAATTGGTTCATATTTGTTTAGAAATAAGCCACTTCATAATTTCTTAACATTTACACCTGGATTGCTTTTATTCATACACTGACTCAATTTATAATGAATTTTTATTTAAAATGCTTTTATAAAAATACACTGAATCAATTTTTTAACAAAATAATACTTTTGAGCCGGAACAAGCCACCAATTCTGCAAACAATCCGGTCAAAACGACAAAGCAAGCATAATAGTCAAGGTCAGTATTACTGACTTGTCATAGGTCAAACAATGGAAGTTCAACAGTCACTCAAAGTCAAATATTTGAAAGTCAAACAAACACTCAAGGTCAAACATATGGAAGTCAAACAGACACTCAAGGTCAAGATTTTTCAATACATGTGAGAAAAATAATTTCACTTTCACTTTCATGTCAAACAGACGTTACGTCTGATCTTTGGAATGAACGATTTTTGGGGACCAGCCTTTTTTAGGGGGACAATGATTTTATTTTAAGTAAAGACATTAAAAATAAATTTATATCACCCCATATCTGATATTTATATTAATACCTAAAATACTCTCATATTTAATTTTAGCTTATGATTAGTGAAATGATTTAGTTAAAAATAATCAGTGATATTAAATTAAAAAATAGTTTTTTTATTAGATGAGTAGAATTTTTGAGAGAGTAAAGTTAGAGAAGATGAAGGAGAAAAACATGGAAAATAATTTTTTTTTCCAATTCACTAACTTTGGGTATTCAAGTCATCTGATTCTTCATCTCCATCCTCTCCTAGAGTATTTGTTAATCTTCACAATGATCCGGATATGAGTTATTTCTTAGATGGTGATTCTATTCTTCCTCAAACTCAATCTAAAGATGAATATGATGGATTTTATCAACCACAACCGGAGGAAGAGTATTTCGGTGTCCAGGTATGCTCAAACTTAGATAATGTATGTTGAATTGGTCAAAAATTTCCTAAAAATGTAAATTTTTCAAGTGGATTTGAGCTTGTTCGGTTACCTTATGTGAAGAACAGGTAACCGAACTCATCTGGAAGTGAAGTTCGGTTACTTTAGCTAAACACGCGAGTAACCAAACTCATCCAAAAGTGTTGTTCGGATACTTTCTCTAAACACGCAGGTTACCGAACTATCAATTAATGAAAGTTTCTAGGATTTCAGTGTTATGTTCGGTTGGCTCGTAACAAATTAACAAACCGTACTTTACGTAAAAATTAGATATAACTTAGTGTACAAAGTTCGGTTGGTTCGCAACGAATTAACCAATAACTAACCGAACTTACATACAAATAAGAATTCACTTAGTGTACAAAGTTCGGTTGTTTCGCAAATTGCATGTTTACAGCCTAGCTAACTGAACTTTTTACACTAAGTTCGGTTATTTCGCAAACTCGAAACAATAACATAAAAAACCGAACTTAACAAACAAAAAATTATCTGAAGTTTCAGGATTCTATTCGGTTACCTAGATAAATTAGGAAGCAACCGAACTTTTTATTTGTTATTTGTTCGGTTACATGTCAACTTTGCTTTATGAACCGAACCCTGAGTTCGGTTATTGCGATAAAATTTACAAGTAACCGAACTCGAATGTAATTCCCATTGAAGTTGTTACATTTCTTGTAGATGGAAGGCCAACCTATACCAATGGATGATCAACCTTCTCCGGTTAATATGTTGTTCGAAGATACATCTCATCACTATGATAATAAGTTGGTATTTGATTTACCTATTGATGCGAAGAATTGGGCCAGAGAAAATGCTAAGAGAGTCAAGTGTGTCTTAGTGTTGAATGGAAAAGAAAGCCAAACTCGTTTTGAAATGGTTTGTTAGAGAAGTGGAGATCCCGATGTTAGTCACAAGAGGAAGGGATATAAGTATAAGGGAAAGACGACGAGGAAGAACACAACATGCTCAAAAAAAATTAAATGCCCATTCAAGCTAGTATTTAGCAAGAGAAAATTAACGAAGAAATGGTTTCTAGCTATGGTTAAGGTGGTAGGTCGTCATAACCACCCTCGTCCGGAAGATCTTGAAGGACATGCAATGGCCGCAAGGCTCACTCCTCAAGAAATGGAAAAAATTTCTAAGTATAGGAAAATGAGTATTCCACCTTCCGTTATGCTTAGCTTATTAAAGAAAGATAACCCGGGTGACGTATCATCTTTGTCCACCATTTACAATGAAATTGAGAAAATTAAAAGGAATGAATGGAAGGATAAACAAGTAATGCAACAATTGTTTTTTTTTTTTGGCTCAATAGAAAGGCTACGCGGTTCAAAAGAAGGTAGGTCCGGAAGAAGAAATAACTCATCTCTTCATTGCTCATCCGAAGAGTGTTCAATTGGCTCAATCCTTCCATGAAGTTCTTATAATGGATTGCAGTTACAAGACAAATAAATACGAGATGCCATTGTTGAACATTGTTGGTCGTACGTCGACGAAGTCACCGTTTACCGTTGTTTTTTGTTTTCTTAAGGAAGAGCAAGAACCAAGTTACACTTGGGCGCTATAACAAATGAAGGTGATTTACCGAGATGATGATATCCCCGGGGTTATCGTGACGGAAAATGAGATAGCATTGATGAACGCAATAGAGAAAGTCTTCCCATTGGCACATAATATGCTTTGTACATTTCATATATGGTGCAATGTGATGAATAGGTGCAAGCCTCAACTTTGTCCACCTAAGAGGATAGGATTGGAAGAGATTAGTAAGCTACCGGAAGATAAACAAGAGGATGCAAAAGAGGCATTCGATAAACAATACACCATAAATCATGCTAAATGGGTTTCCTTTTCGGGGGAATGGGAGGCATTGACTTGGTCTTTCACCGAAGAATAGTATTATCTAAATCTTTCCGAATTTAAAGAACATTGGTCTAGCCCCGAATATCCCGAGGATATTGTAACGTATGTGGTGGAGCAATGGTTGGAACTGCACAAAGAGCGCTTCGTTTATGCTTTTACCAACCACCATAAACACTTTGGGAACGAAGTGACAAGTTTGGTAGAATCGGCTCGCCACCTGTTGAAGAAAAATCTCTTTGGATGTGTCGATAATTTTGTGGTTGTGTTTAACGCAATGGGGAGTTACTTCAACCGTGAGATTGAGAGAATTAAAGAGAAGTTTCAAAAAAGCCGCATCATGAAGTACAAAAAGATTGTAGACAAAGGTGGTAACATCAAGAAAATATAGGACCTTCGGTTTTTCTAGGGACTACACTATAATGTTTCACATGCTTTCATTAAGATTTCAATGGTTGGGGTGAATTTGATCGACATATGGGGTACCAAGCCGAACGAGGTGTGTGTTTTCAACATGATGAAGTCTATGGGACTCCCTTGTCGCCACATGATAGCTAAGTATGAACATGGCATAATCCCTTTAAGCGATATGGATCCATATTGGCAACAATTAAGTTTTGTCCCTCCTCCAAAGGGCGATGTCGGAGAAGAGTTTGGTGAAAATGAAATGGGTACAATCGTTATCGAGATGTACCGGAACAAGAATAAAATTGAAAGGAAAATATTTTGGGATGACATGCGTCCAATCGTTTATCCACACACTTTGGAGAATCTGCAAGAACCAAATAAAGGCAAGGGCAAAGGTAGGCCAGAAACCAAAGAAACCAAAAAACAAGTTATAGAATATGCAAAGGTGTTAGCTAAGAGGAAAAGTGAAATGACCCCTTTTACTAGAGATCCTTCGGGGCATGAGCATACCGCGGCGAAGTACCAAGAAGATTCTAAGAAAATGGCTAGGAATATGATTGAAAAGGGCGAGACAAGTGATATGAAGAAGAAAGGACCAACCAAGTCAACGAGAAGTGAAGCTAAAGTCTCCAATTAATGATACACCACCTCTTCAAGAAAGGACCAATCTCGATAAAAGGTTTTTGGAAGATCTACCTCCTTACATTAGAGATTACGTCATATCCACCGATGAAGTCCCTTCGGATGGTAATTGCGGTTTCCACGTTTTCGTAAAACAACTAGGGCCTTTCACTCACGGTGCTAAGTTATATAATGATAATCAAATCACTTATGTCCGTCAAAGGTTGTTGATGAAGCTAAAGGAGAAACCAGAATTTTACAAGACAATATTGGCCGATGGGGATGGTAGTCTCAATATGCAATTCGATAGGTATCAAATACGTCACCACGGGGCCAATCCAATCACAAGGGAACATTGGATGAGCATGCTAATATGTGGGCACTTAATCGCCGACACATTCAATTGCGTGGTTCACTATTTCTCAAAAGGTGCTAGTTTCACATACACTCCGAAAACAACCATATGTGTCGAGCAACTTATACGTAAAAGAGTGGTGATTGTGTTGATTGTCCATTGCCTCCGATATGCGGTCACTCTTATTGAAATGGATTTAACCCCGACACAATTTTGGGTTGGTGCATTATGTATGAACATAACATGTAAATGTGAAAAGCTTTGCGGGAATCGGACAAACTTATACGCGAAGGAACAATTTCACTGGAGGATGATTAATGTACCATTAGTTAGACTAAGTATGCTTTGAACATGAACATAAGAATAAAAGATTGTGTTTTTTGGAATTTGGTCTTATTTTTGGGTTATTTGGTCATATTTTTGTGGTTTTTTGGAAATGCATCTTATATAAGTTCGGTTAAAAAATCAGAAGTTCCAGTGTTGGGTTCTGTTACCTGGTAAATTTCTGCAGGTAACCGAACCCGACACTGGAACTTTCGAGTTTTTTTGCGTGTTGAGTTCGGTTATACCTCAAATATTACTATCTAACTGAACTGCGAGTTCGGTTATACCTGTAATATTGCGATCAAACCGAACAAGAAGTTCGGTTATACCTGTAATATTTCCATCAAACCGAACTACCTTATTGAATCTAAAAAATGTAATGGACAACATGAGTTGAACATGAAAAACATAAGGATACTATAACTAATTGTTTTAAGTCTTCCAAACATAAGAAAATAAATTACCAAAGTCACAATTTAAAAGTCTTCTAAACATAAGAAAACAAACTACCAAATCCGCAATAAAAAAGTCTTCCAAATATAAGAAAACAAAGTACTAATTATTGCAATCACTCATTTACGACGACCACTACGAGAAACTTTTCTACTCTTGCGTTTAGGAGATTTAACATTTCCTTCGTCACTACGAGTGTCCTCTCCACTGCTTTGTTGTTGAACCATTCGACTCAAACCTTCCCCTTCTTGGAGACTCCTTTTCACCGGCATTGGATCAACATTTTTGGGTGAGAAAACAATATCCAATTGGTTGTAGAGGTTAGTTTTTTCTCGAGTGTCCATGGGTCTCCAGTTCGAATATTTTCCATCAGTTTAGCACCCGACTTAACCTTTTTGCAATCAAAACCATAAATAAATGACTATTTATTTTTCAATATTTCATAACATTTTGAATAGCTAAAAAAAGAGTAAATCTCTTACCGCCGCATTCTATAAGACCAAGGCCTCGTCACCACAACTAGGCGTATTCTTCATAATCTTCTAAGCTTGTTTCTCCACTTCCTTCGATTTCGCTTTCTCAGCACGGTCTTGTTGGATTTTTTTTATCACACGAGGATGAGAAAAAAATTCATACCATTGAATGTATCCTGGGTCAGCGGCATTTGGCTCACCATACGAATCTGGCGGGTCTTCGCTTGGAATAATAATCCGCAATGTTGTTCCAATGGGCCATAAATGGATTAGGTTCATATTTGGGAACAAAATTCTTTTCGGTGTTCTTAGATTCCCGCTTCATCACCTTGAAGTTGAACTTTTCCGCTTCTGGGACAGTTTGGACGCAAGAAAATTGTCTCAATACTCTTTGAGGGTTGTACATTGTACAACCGCTAGGATAAAACAACGGTCCATTGTAACCCGTGACAGGTGAGAAATCAATAACATCAACATCTTCCTCTTCTTCATCTTCATTAAGGGTGTATGGATGAAAAATTACATTTTCAACTGTTAAATCATCAAATATCTCCCTCAACCTCAACACCTTCTCTTCCTTATTCTTGTCCTGTGAGTTCAAAAATTCATATTTACCAGCTGTAGGCTTCCATAAGTCCAAGGATTGTGATCATGAGACAATTTCAGTTTAGGCTTCCTAACGGTCCATCATCCTCATTTCCACCCATGACTTCAGCTGGTTCCTCTTCTCCTCCTTGATTATGTTCTTGACTACCCATGTCTTCTACAATTTCTTGATTACCCATGTCTTCCATAATTTCATGATTAACTTGTTGTATCACATGGTCAACATTATCTCCATTGACATCGTCTTGGATGACAACACCCAGTAATGACCGACGTCCATACTTAGAATTTCTGGTTCCACTTCAGACCGACATCACAATGTACTTTCCCTCGAGGAGTGGGAGTTCTCAAATCTTCTGGTAATGGTTGGTTGGATTTCTTACCTTTGCCACTAAACAAAAAAACAAAATAAATAAGGAATAATTCACGAAAAAAATATAACTCAAGAAAAAAAATCATGTTCCAGGATAGAGTTCGGTTACTCAAGTATTTTTGCGAGCAAACCGAACTCCACATATATATGTAATTAGCCAAGTGTTCGGTTTGTCAATTTTTTTTTTGCGAACAAACCGAACATATTGAACAGAGTTAGGTTATAAAAGAACTAAACATAGTGGTAAAACAGTAAAGTTCGGCCACATGGAAAATTTTGTTTTTCTTTTGAAATATGGGTAGAGTTCGGTTACATGACAGTTTCAATTTTTTTTGCGAAATAACCGAACAGATTGGAAAATCTTCGGTTGTATGGGTACTACACATATAGGGAAAAAAAGAACAGTTCGGTTACATGGCAAATTTATTTTATTTAGTAATACGGGTAGAGTTCGATTACATGGAAATTTTAAACATTTATACGAAACAACCGAATAGAGTTGCTAGAGTTCGGTTATGTGGGTACTAAACAGTTTGGGAAAAACAAAACAGTTCGGTTACATGGAAATTTTATTTTTGTTTTGGTAATATGGCTAGATTTCAGTTATATGGAAGCTCAACATATTTTTGTGAAACAACCGAACTCATGAGTTGAGTAACCTAGTTTTAAATCCTATAGAACCGAACTGTTCTTCGTGTTCTTCATTTCATGGAGTTCGGTTAATAAACTAGGGAAAAATAAAACACGTTCTAACCGAACTCCACACTGTAACTTCCATTTGAACCCTATTTTGATGATTTTTAATCAATTGAATCGATGAAAATCAAATTAAAAGTAATGGGTTTGTCGGGAAATACCTGCGAATCGGTCCCATGGAAGACTTGGGGTTGTTCTTGCGACTGTTACGCCGAATCAATTGTTCACCTTCCGGTTCAGTTTTTTCCTCAATTTCATTTGCTTGATTAGATAGATGTCCTAATGGTGGACCCGTTCCTGGGATTCTATTGGTTTTCTTTCGAAGAACCATTTATATAGTTGATTGATTAATCGACAATGAAAATTTTATGAATCGACGATTAACCGATGAAAACGATTTTGAAAGGAAGAAGAAGAAGATAAGAAAAGAAAAAATTCTCTCAAAACGAGTTTGTGCGGCGGTAGGGTAGGTCTGATTTTGTGTTTTTGTTAATAGATTCAATTAGGTTAAATTTATATTTTGGTAGTTATTAGTTTAGTTATAATCTAAATTAGGGTTTATGGGAAAATTAGTAAAGTTTCGGGTTTAAGACATCCCTTATAAATATAGGGTAGATGGCCTTATAAAACAATGGTCCCCTCAAAAAAAGGCTGGTACCCAAAAAATCGTTCTTTGGAATCGTAACATAAAACCTATTGGGATAAGCACAACAAAGAACTAACAAACATCATTGTGAGCCCATTACATAGTTTCAGAATCAGAACAATTGTTTCACTGTGAATAATGTTGTTTAACCCTAGGTCCGCAGCATATTTACGAGTAAACAAGCAGACGTTTTGATAATTACTTTATATCCATTAATCATTGGGAAAACAGACCTTCAATCATGAATTAATCAATCGAATAAATCAAACAAATCATGATATTTTATATTAAGCAAGAGTTCACACAAAAACGTGTTATATCAACCAAGACAGATCAATCATACACGTTTTCTTAAGTAAGTTTTCTGATTTGATTTAATTCAAGCCTAATATGCATTAAGAAATAACCAAACCAAACAGTAAACAATCTAACCCTAATTACAGAGAATAGAAAACATCATTTTGGTTATTTTATTCATGAATTCATAAAGCACCTTGTTTCATGTGTTCAAAAAAATTGGAACAGAAACACATCAATTGATCAACACATGATGAGCATATGATTATTATAAATCAAACAGAGACATGATGGATTCCAATCAATACAACAATTGCATACAATCATGATGGACAATCATGGAGTTCTAAACCTGGCTCTAAATGCCAAATATCAGTTTTTATTTTACATAAAGGATCTTTGAACAAACATGATAATCACATCATAAGCATAGTTGTGTTAGGAAGGGTACCTAACGATGCCATTTGATTGAATCCAAGATGTCCAACAAGAACACCCATATAACAAAATACCTTGAGAAACTCCTAGTTTCTCCTTCTTCACCTTTTGTGTAATGAATAAATAAAAATTCTTGAACTGAATTCTGATTTTTATAGAGTTTCTTTTATAAGGAGGACCAAAGATGGATTTCTCTATTTTGTTTAACTCAATCTCATCTAGGTTGTAATTTTGAACCAATCGATATGTGTATCCATCAAGAATGATGTGTTATGTTGCATTGGTTCATTGTTTCTTAATGTATTATTACGTGTTCATTATTGGAGATGTCTACAGAATTTACCTTAACATAGAAGTAAGATCATATCTTATCAAACAAAAAAAATTCTCTTACTGCTATGGTATTCTCTTTTTAACTTCATGGTTCGTCTGCTAAATGGTTACAAAATGTTTTTTTATCCCCCCTAGGCATAAATTACTGGTTTCATCACTGACTTAAATGGATTTGCACAAGACCTTCCACAAAACCATGGAACTATTGAGATTTTTCATGGAAAACGCCAATTTGGAAGACACCAGACTTGACATTCCACATTTTTTTCCACACTTGTAATAGCTTGGATTCAACCATAAAACTTTCTCTTAGTTGCAATGGAAACTTAGTTGCATAAACCAAAATATAGCTACACAAAGTATTATGTGTCTTTTATGGTGGTTCGCATAATGGATATACATTTGATTTATTAAAATTGTGCTTAAATGACAAATACCTCCGATTTTTTCGTAAAAACTCTAAATTTGATATCATCGTTTGTACTCATTGCATAGATTTTTTTATAAGCTTTCTAACGAGATAAAATTTGTAAAATTCCATGGCACGAATTTTTAGATATATTATATTAAATTTTGCTTTCCAATTATACCTCTGAAAATATAGGATATATAAGAAGTTATAATAATTAGACTAAAAGGAATGGGCTTTTTTGGATTTTCAGGTGCACACTCAAAAGAAGTGACCAAATCTTTTTGTGTCAATTGATCACTTAGATTTTACAAAAAAAAAGTGGTCATATAAGGTGCTCTCTCGTTTCGCTCGGTCGTCCCAAATAATGTTGTTATGGAACCGACATCGCCCCCTTCTATGCTTGTTCTTGTTGGAGTCGAGAGTTCTCATGGTGAAGGATTCTTAGTTAGCTATCCACGGTGTTTCTCAGAACCGATTCATTTCTTCCAATTTGCAAGTCACTTGAAAATTTGATATCTAATACTCCCTTTGTCCCAAATTAGATGGCCTACTTGTAATTTTTAAGGCAAAGACGAGAGGAGAGTATTTTTGAGTAAATCTTACGACTATTCCCATATATATAATAATTTGTAAAATTTAGAAATGATTTTTCTCTCAAACTATACAACGGATATTCGTAAACTTTATACCGTTGAAAAGCATTTTAAAACACCTACCTAGCGAATATAAACATGGGTATCAAATTATACATATTTCTTATACTACTAATAATTAATTAAAAGGATGATTTTAGAAATGTCTCATTGTTTGAAGATATAGGTCATCTAATTTGGGACAAAATTTAAAACTAACTAGGTCATCTAATTTGCCACTGAGGGAGTATAATTTGGTTTTGTTTTTTGTGTGAGGGAATCATCAATCAATCTATTATTATAATAATTTTTCCTCTCAAATCGTATTGATTATTATATCATCATCATTGGGATCTTGACCGAAACTAGTATTCATCGGCCAAATTCTTCAAAAAATGGTCGATTTTTGAAATTGTTCCAAAAGCACTAGTAGGGTATCTTTTGGGACATATATGCCCCAAACTTTTCATAACTATCCTGTTATGTACGTATGTGTGTAGACATCCAGTTTTTTTTATTATTATTTTTTTTTATAATATTATAATAAGTTTATTTTTGATTGGGATATATTACATGTAAAGATATGTAGACATCCAGAATAAGGCATAATCATATGTTGGATAAATGTATACATCATGTTTCAAAGCTTGGATATCGGATACTATTTACAAGATATGTGGACATCAGCTATAAAATGTGGACATCTCGCTATAAAGGGTACCTTGGATATTACGTAAAGTCACTCCTACTTTGAGAAGATTTTCAAAATCAATACTATATTCAGAAGATTCAGACTAATCAATCCCACTTCTTGTAATTTCCTCTCATCCATTGCTAATGAGGATTTTTCTTTCTGAAATCACGACAGATCTACTATAATGTTCGAAAGTTTCATCTTATATTTTTTGGGTAGAAGGTAACAACCAAACCATATGGATTTTCTCCTTCAGTGGAATCTCAGCCTCCAGCAATGCAAACTTGCGAATGGAATTCCTCGGTATCAATTGAAAAGAAAATATGACCATATAACTTGTATATGGACTATCTAAGTACTTGTTGAAAAGATTATGACGATGCAAATGGATCTGATATCTTCCGGTATCAATTGAATAACATCAGCTAAATACATTGTATTCAATATGTGATTGTAATTTTCAAGACCTTTCAAACATATATTGCATTCAATTTTCAGTGCAATGTCAATACATCTAAATTACTCCCAAGGGTACAGAATTTCACCAAGTGTGATTAACAAATGCATGGCTTAGGAATATGTTAGGAATCATTATGGTAATGAACTTATGATGTATGCAAGTGGCTGGGGTGAACAGCAGGTGAAAATCCACTGTGTCATATATAGATCTGGTTAACGTTTTCATTTCATTTTCTTATCTTAAATCTTAAACGAGTATTCTAATGCCACGAAAATTCTATAATTCTAGGAGAAGCATCAACTTTACACTCAAAGTTAAAAGAATCTGAGGATGCGAAAATCAGCCCAATTGTTGCTCATATATCCTTTGTCAAACTTCCCTATTTCTGCAATTATCAAATTTCTTTTGTATCAAAACGATGCCAATTTTATACGTAACCTGGTTACGAACCCACCATATAAGCCACAAATAATTTACGACAGCCATGAGCTAGGTATAACTGCACATCAAACACGCTTCTGATCCATTGCCAAAGGGGTATAGAGATGCTACATTTACCAAAACGATTTCATTTTCTTAATAATATGCATTAGAGACGGTGGTCACTACAATGATGATACCAACTTCAGGGCACTTAGTCGACTCTCTTTCAATGATGATATTTACAAGTTTCCAAGCATTATATTTTTCTTATACCAATTTTTTTCTTTCTTGAATCATCCAACGTTATGTCAGTTTTTCATTCTGAGTCGCACAATGCAAAATTTGGGTGACAGACTCAATTTGGCAATTGCTAAAGGCTGGGAAAAAACGGGTTGGGGGTACATTTCGAAGATTCCAAAATTCATTTGGACCATATTCAAATTGTTTGGTACCCGCCCAGAAAAAACTGGACCCAGGCCCGGCCCTTAGTGGAATGGGTCATATCGAACCAACGGTCATGAATAAGAACCGTTTTTTGGGAATCATGTTTTTTTTGGGACCATGGTTCTATTTTGGGTAAAGACATTAGAAGTAATTCTAGGTCCCCATATCTGATATGTATATTAATACCTAAACTACCCTCGTAATTAATTTTAGGTTATGATTAGTGAAATGATTTAGTTAAAAATAATTAGTGAGATTAAATTAAAAGATGGGTTTTTATTAGATGAGTAAATTATTATGAGTAGAATTTTTGTGAGATTAGAGTTAGAGAAGATGAAGGAGAAAAATATGGAAAATAAAAAATATTTCCAATTCACCCCATTTGAGTATTCAAGTGATGAATCTGATTCTTCATCTGCATCCTCTCATAGTATATTTGTTAACCTTAGATAATGTATGTTTAATTGGTAAAAATTCCCCAAAAATGTAAGATTTTGAACTGGATTTTGAACAGTTCGGTTAGTTTATATGAAGAACAAGTAACCGAACTCATCTGAAGGTGTAGTTCGGTTTCCTTGTGAGGATGAACAAGTAACCGAACTCATCTGAAGGTGTTGTTCGGTTTCCTTGATCCAAACACGCAGGTTACCGAACTCCATATCAATGGAAGTTCTGGCATGCAGCGTTATGTTCGGTTGGTTCGCAACTAACCGAACTACGTACAAATTAATTTGATATAAGTGTATAAGGTTCGGTTGGATCGCAAACTGCATGCTTCTGCGATCCAACCGAACTCAGATTAGTAAGTTCGGTTGTTTCTTAAACTTGAACAAAATATATTAGGAATAACTCATAGTAAGGTTCTATGTTTTTAACCCTACAGTTCGGTTACATGGAGGTTTTAAAAAGTTTGCGATCGAACCGAAATCAGTGGTCATAGTTCGGTGCTTACAGTACTCAAAATAATGGGAATAACAGTAAGGTTCGGTTACATAAAAAAGATTCTTTCTATGTTTTTAACCCTACAGTTCGGTTACATGGAGGTTTTAAAAATTTTGCGAGCGAACCGAACTCAGTGGTCATAGTTTGGTGCTTACAGTACTCAAAATAATGGGAATAACAGTAAGGTTCGGTTACATAAAAAAAAATTCTTTCTATGTTTTTAACCCTACTGTTTGGTTACATTGAGGTTTAAAAATATTTGCGATCGAACCGAACTCAGTGGTCATAGTTCGGTGCTTACAGTACTCAAAATAATGGGAATAACAGTAAGGTTCGGTTACATAAAAAAATTCTTTCTATGTTTTTAACCCTACAGTTCGGTTACATTGAGGTTTAAAATGTTTGCGATCCAACCGAACTCAGTGGTCATAGTAAAAAATCAGAAGTTCAAGGCTTGAGTTCGGTTACTTGTAAAATTGTGTAGGTAACCGAACTCAACCTTTAAAAAAAATCATAGGTTCAAGGCTTGAGTTCGGTTCCTGGTAAATTTCTGCAGGAAACCGAACAGTGTCATGTTTTCTGGAACACTGAAGTTCGGTTACAAGACATTTTTCTGCAGATAACCGAACCAGGGAGTTCGGTTACCTGCCATTTTTTAACAGTTAACCGAACCTTCTCCTGGATGTTTTAGCATGTTTTCATTTTAGTTCAATAGTTCAGTTCGGTTATAATGGACATTTGAAGTGTAACCGAATGCACAGTTCGGTTACACTCCAAAATTGCTATCAAACGGAACTACTAGTCAGGAGTTCAAAAAAACTAAATATTGCAAACTTTTAATGTAACCATGACTATAACAACAACAACATAAGAGAACCATAACATAAGTCTTCCAAACATAAGAACATAAGGCAACTAAATCCGCCGTTAAAAAATCAACATAAGTATTTTTCACCATAATAAGTTGATAACTAACTAATTGTTTTAACACAAGTCATCCCAACATAAGAAATTATAGTATTTTTCAAGAGGTAAGTAAAAGTTCGTTGCTCGGACTTGAATAGATTTTAAAACGAAAATATATGTACAAATTTGTCACAAGATGTTCGAGAGGTATTGGGACTAAGGACTTGGCCAATTCTTCATGCATGTGGTATATTTTATTTGTTCTTAACAATTACTGCTCAAAACATAAATATATGGACTCTTATTTTGCCAAAATAGATTCTCAGAATATTAGTTATAAATCGTAAGCATGGGACATCAAACATTTAAGCAAGCATGCCGCATCAAATAAAATGATAACTAATTAATTAAAATCATTTTTCAATTTTTAATCAGTGCAAAAGTCATAAAAAGAATAAATTAAATTTACCACAATGACGAAAATAGACTCCCTCCGTCGTCCCAATGTTGGGTTTAGCTCCTCATATTAATCATAATCTCAAAATGTTTTATTATTGCTCCAAAGTTGATTACAATTGAGTAAACAATGCAACAGAGAAATCGCAACAGCAGTTCCTGTTGCGAAGACGATGTTGGACTGTTACAGAGAAACAAGTGGTGACGGAAAATTAAATGCTGTGGTTTACTTCTCTGTTGCAAAATATGATGAAGAAACTGTTGCGATGAAGATAAACGTTGCACAGCAGTTGAAGAAACTGTTGCGATGAAGATAAACGTTGCAGAGCAGTTGAAGAAACAGTTGCAAATGGATGAAGAAACCGTGGCCGATTCCTTGTTCTTCACGGGCAGCAGCAGCAGCAGCAACAGAGTTCTGAAAACTCTGATTTCTGCTCCTCTGGCCCTCCTTTCGACTCCCAACTCTCGACAGCCCTTCCCTGTGATAGTAGCAACCTATTTATACACCTAAGCCTCATTGAATCTCTCCATAACTCCTCAAAAATCTTCACAATGAAGAAAAATATTTTTGAGAATAATTTCTTATTTCTTCCTCTATGTACGTTAATTGTCTTGGAAATCTTCATAAACTGATTGATACGCATCCTAGGAGAATATCTGGGCTTAACTACACAAACATGCAACATCTTTTACGTGATTTTCTTTCCAAAAATGAGACGATATTCTTTTCTCTGTTTTGATTGGGAATTGATTTTCTGGACAAATTTGATCGATCCCAACCACCATAATATCTTCATATACTCATATCACATATACCCATTAAGTATCAGCTCTTTAATCTCGTTAAAACACCTTCAAATGTCGAATTAAAAATCTGCCAGTAAAGGAAAGAATTTTCCCGCCAAAACAAATTTTGAATTTAGAAAGAAGGTCGCCCCTTATCCAGTGGTCGCCCCTTATCCAAAAGCGAGAGTCCGAATAACACTTGTCCTCCGGGTGCCAAAATCAACTTTTCGAGCCGAATTTTCTTAAAATATTTATTTCCAAAAAATACCTACAAATACATAAAATAACAAAATTAGTACAAAATCGAGTGCCAACAATACGGACATTGAGGACAAATTAGACACAAAAATGTGTCTATCAAATACCCCCAAACTTATTATTTGCTAGTCCTCGAGCAAAATTTATTCTTGAAAAGTGACCGAGTTAATATCGGGTGGGTTTATCAGAGGTGTACCCACAAAAACCAATACTCCAGACCCTAGCTATCTACGCAGAACCTTGGAAAGCACTAAAGAACCTCCTTGGTTGGCATACAATTATTGACTCTAAGAGGAAGAACCCTGATGCGAAATTCCAATTGTTGTACACGAGTTTGCACTCAAGCATACTAAAATTCATATAAGTGACAGAGCTCTACTAAGATAGTTTCACGATGGACATCACACTCGGAGTCAGACTAATCACATGAAAAGATTAAGAAGATGGAAAAAGAAAAATGTAGATGGTTGAAAAGCGAACGGTGTTTCCCATATCTGTCTGAAGGCCTCTGCCAAGGTGAACCTAACCTAAATGACTGAGATACCGGTCTGACTAATATTAACACACTGGCATATACAAGGGAACCAGTGGTCAATAACTTAAATCTAGATCAACAAACTGGCAAATACAAGGGAACCAGCAGTTGACTACACATAACCATAACCATTTTTTTTTTTTTTAAACTTAACGGCATGAATAGATCTTTTGGATCCAAGTGCATGCTTCTTGTCAGCAGATTACACGATAGTTCCCACGGGTCCTGCATTCCACGCTTGCTTAGGCGACGGAAACAGGGAGAACACACGCATATTGCTATCCAAGTGTTAATACTTATTCCGATTGGTCTAACTGGTCCGGTCTTTTTTTTTTTTGAAAAAGGTAACTCAGTCACTCTATTTCACCCTAGCAAAGGTAACAACTTGAATCGTGTGCCCCACCAAATCACTTGAAACAAAAGAAAACTAAAAATAGAAAGTGAAAAGGACTCGACAAGATATGGCGAAACTATCATGTTATTTCTAACACCTGAGCTCTGTGCTTTTATGAATAGACTCTATAGATGTTTCCATCTAGTCAGATTGGTTCCTCAACTCCTAAAACAAAAATGTTTCCATCCACTTAGATTGGTTAGTGATATCCTTAATACGCATAAATTTCTAGGCTCTGGAGTTTATTTATTGCAACTAAAAAGTTTCTCCCATACCCCCAAACTTAAATCTAACATTGTCCTCAATGTTCTAAAGATGAAACTAAAAGCATGAACAAGGAGAAATTGTTACCACTTGAAGCAAAAGAGATAAGGAAGGATATTACCATGTCGCAAGAATATTGGGTTACCTCCCAAGAAGTGCTAAGTTTAAAGTCTTCAGCCAGACGTAGGAAAGGTTTAGTCAACTCGAACCGTATAAAAGTAGCCGGAATAACTGTGGGTCTTCAAAACCAAAAAGAGCTGACCATAGGAAACTACAGTGAACCAAGAAAATGGACAAGAAAAGCATGCCCTTACCTAGTTTCCTAAAAACTATCGCTAAATGCGGTTCAGGCTCAGGTTCTATGAAAGGGTCTAAATAGAATATTTTCATTGGCTGCGTTTCTTCATAGGTTGGATCCAAATTATTAGGTCCTAGAGTCTGGAAAAACTCAAATAAGAACTTGGAATCACAAAGTAATAACCTAAATAATTGCGGATCCTCTAAGTCAATCAGATATGACTTACAAAATTGACCACAGTGAGAATAGTGGTCATTCTTAAGCAAATGTATCGATTCTAATTTCCTAAGGCATTCAGGTTTAGTCTCACAACTTAATATTCGACACATTTGGAATATAAACGTTCCCACAATTGGAAGAAAACTATTTGGTGGGAAAACAAAATCAATCTTGGTATTATTGCATGGGTTAACCACATCAACCAGAGGATGGGTTTCTAACATTTGAGACTCTTGTTGGATATCATTAGGTTCTGGAAAACGATTATGAAGATAATCTTGTAAAATGGTTGAGGCATTGATGTCAAGTCCCAAGTGAGGGACCTTACTAAGAGTTAAAGCACATGGAGAATGATACTCACCCCCAAACTTAGAGTTTTCGGCGTCTCTAGATAGACTAGTCATAACCTCCCTAATTTCTTGGTCGGCAATTGATTTTTCTAAGTCAGGTTCATCCTCGCTAATCTCTACAAGTTCATCTAAGACTATTGTTTCTAAATCGTTTGACACGATCTCAAGATAAACTGGTTCCTCTAAACCATCATCGGTTTCGTAAACAGGACATACTACATCGTCTGAAACGGGGGTATCTCTAGTCAAATCCTCGTCCTTTTGAATAGGTGAATAATTTTTAAAATTATTAGGATCTGAATCAGAAATAATATAATCATTATAAGGCTCAACTGGGGTAACAAATTCCTGATCACTATTCCCACATATTTCAGATTCTTCATCATCACTATACTCATCATCATGATACAATTTTTGAAATTCAAGAATTCTCAATCTTTGTTCCAAACTACATGGTCTATGTTTATAATATTTCTCATAGATCGTTAGAGGTGATTCCTCAATAAAAGTTGGAGTATCCATATATCGCTGCCCACGCATATATTCACCAAGAGTCATTTCCGAAGACGTCTCTTGATAACGAGAATTTCTAGACATATATTCTCGCAACGTCATCGCAGGTGGCGTCTCCTCAAAAGGATTCATCACCGAAGAAATATAAACTACAGAGGGATTCTATACAATCACAAACAAGGCCGACTCGACTCCACCAAAGCAAACCTAAAGATTTCTAGCAAACAAAAAGCATGATGGCTCCACTTAGATTGTTTCTAGACCAGCTTCTATCTTTCGAAAGGGAATTCGTTGCAATTTGAGAAAACCCCTCTGGAATCAATCCGAGTCAAAGTAAGTTGAATTGAGGCGAGGGAAGCTCAGTGGAGCTTTAATACCCAAGGCCTCACCGCTATCACAAGGCGGCGCAGTCACGCATTCAACTCACAGAAACCATCATGAACTTTGGAGTGTGCTTAAAGAGCAACCAATATTTTTCGAACGAGTTTCCTATTAAGCTCGTTACCCTATCGGTCTCGTTCTATTCCAAATTTTAAAGCTTAGGTTCGCGTTCGGTTTTGTTTTCCTAAGGCGGGCAAGAAGGAAACGGTGATGAAATCCGAGTCCTTATCTTGATTTGGCCAGGCCTTGCCCTTTACTAGGAATTTAAAGACAGTCCGGTTCGTCCTCAAACAATTATCACCTTAAGGCAGACAGTAACCCGCTTGCAGGAGATTCGCGGGTGTTTCGATTGGACTTACCTCCCGTACCAGACGGGCGATGAACCGTTGTCGTCGACTCGGGCCACGACTCCTATGCCGTGTGCGAACCCGAGGGGCCGAGACGATATAGTAATCGTCGTCCTTCCCTGCACACAGTTTATATAATAATTTTTTTTTTTAATAATAATACCCTTCCGTAGGGTTAAAAAAAAAATAAAGTCCAAAGTCCAAAATAAATAAATAAAAAAAAATTACAGTTTTCCTCACACACTCTAAAAAAAAAATTAAAAATTAAATCCTAAAATTGTCCTTTTTTTCTTCTCTTTTCGCTTTTCGCTTTAAGATTTTTCCTCTCCAAGTCCTTAGTTTTCACTTTGAACCTGCAAAATAAAGACAAAAAGAAACGTAAAAAGGAACAAACAATTCTAAAAAATAATAATAATAAACCTAAAAAAAATAAATCAATCTATATACAAGTCCGCGTCGGCGGCGCCATTTTGTTGTAGTATTTTTCAAGAGGTAAGTAAAAGTTCGTTGCTCGGACTTGAATAGATTTTAAAATGAAAATATATGTACAAATTTGTCACAAGATGTTCGAGAGGTATTGGGACTAAGGACTTGGCCAATTCTTCATGCATGTGGTATATTTTATTTATTCTTAACAATTACTTCTCAAAACATAAATATATGGACTCTTATTTTGCCAAAATAGATTCTCAGAATATTAGTTATAAATCGTAAGCATGGGACATCAAACATTTAAGCAAGCATGCCGCATCAAATAAAATGATAACTAATTAATTAAAATCATTTTTCAATTTTTAATCAGTGCAAAAGTCATAAAAAGAATAAATTAAATTTACCACAATGACGAAAATAGACTCCCTCCGTCGTCCCAATGTTGGGTTTAGCTCCTCATATTAATCATAATCTCAAAATGTTTTATTATTGCTCCAAAGTTGATTACAATTGAGTAAACAATGCAACAGAGAAATCGCAACAGCAGTTCCTGTTGCGAAGACGATGTTGGACTGTTACAGAGAAACAAGTGGTGACGGAAAATTAAATGCTGTGGTTTACTTCTCTGTTGCAAAATATGATGAAGAAACTGTTGCGATGAAGATAAACGTTGCACAGCAGTTGAAGAAACTGTTGCGATGAAGATAAACGTTTCAGAGCAGTTGAAGAAACAGTTGCAAATGGATGAAGAAACCGTGGCCGATTCCTTGTTCTTCACGGGCAGCAGCAGCAGCAGCAACAGAGTTCTGAAAACTCTGATTTCTGCTCCTCTGGCCCTCCTTTCGACTCCCAACTCTCGACAGCCCTTCCCTGTGATAGTAGCAACCTATTTATACACCTAATCCTCATTGAATCTCGCCATAACTCCTAAAAAATCTTCACAATGAAGAAAAATATTTTTGAGAATAATTTCTTATTTCTTCCTCTGTGTACGTTAATTGTCTTGGAAATCTTCATAAAATGATTGATATGCATCCTAGGAGAATATATGGGCTTAACTACACAAACATGCAACATCTTTTACGTGATTTTCTTTCCAAAAATGAGACGATATTCTTTTCTCTGTTTTGATTGGGAATTGATTTTCTGGACAAATTTGATCGATCCCAACCACCATAATATCTTCATATACTCATATCACATATACCCATTAAGTATCAGCTCTTTAATCTCGTTAAAACACCTTCAAATGTCGAATTAAAAATCTGCCAGTAAAGGAAAGAATTTTCCCGCCAAAACAAATTTTGAATTTAGAAAGAAGGTCGCCCCTTATCCAGTGGTCGCCCCTTATCCAAAAGCGAGAGTCCGAATAACACTTGTCCTCCGGGTGCCAAAATCAACTTTTCGAGCCGAATTTTCTTAAAATATTTATTTCCAAAAAATACCTACAAATACATAAAATAACAAAATTAGTACAAAATCGAGTGCCAACAATACGGACATTGAGGACAAATTAGACACAAAAATGTGTCTATCAAGAAACAAACTAAGAAATCCCAAATAAAATAGTATTCAAAACATAAGAAACCAAAGAACTACAATCACTCATTTACCACGACCACTACGAGAAACTTTTCCCTTCTTGCGTCTTGGAGCTCTAGCAATTCCCTCGTCACTACGAGTATCCTCTCCACTGCTTTGTTGTTCAACCATATGACTTGTACCTTCACATTCTTTGCGAGTCCTCTTCTCCGGTATTGGATCAACAATGGGGGGTGCAAAAACATGACTCAGTTCACCGTAGAGGTCTTTCAGTTCATTAGTTTTCATCGGGTCTCCACTCTTGATCTTTTCCATAAGTTTCTTCAACATTTTAGCACTAGCCTTTTTCTATTTAGAGAACAAAAGCATAAATAAACGTTATTTCTATTTTCAATCAAAAGCATAAATAATTGACTAGAAATAAAAGACGAGAGAAATATCTTACCGCCGCATTCCATAACATCAAAGCCTCATCACCACATTTAAGAGTATTCTTTAAAATTCTCTAAGCCTCTTTATCAACCATCTTCATTTTCCCCTTATCAGCACAAGCTTGTTGGACATGGTTTATTACCAAAGGATGAGACCAGTTTTGATATCATTCAATGTAACCCTCTTCACAAGCATTTGGATCACCAGTGATATCCGGTAAATCTTCACTAGGAACCATATACTGCACCATGTAGTTCCAATGGTCCAAATATGGAGTTGGGTCGTATTTGGGAACAAAATTCTTTTCGGTGTTATTGGTTCCCTGCTACGTCACCTTGAAGTTGAATTTGTCCTCATCTGGGATAGTTTGAATGCAACAAAATTGTCTCAATACTCTCCGAGGATTATACATTGTACAACCTCCAGGATGAAACAACGGTCCGTTGTAAGCTGCGACATGAGAGAAATCAATAAACTCAACATCACTATCTTATTGATCTTCATCATAAACGTATGGATGGAAAACCACATCTTCAAGCGTCAAATCATCTAATTTCTCCCTCAACCTCAACACCTTTTCTTCCTTCTTCTTGTCATGTGAGTTCAAAAATTCATATTTACCAGTTGTAGGCTTCCCATAAGGCCAAGGATCGTGAGAATGGGACAATTTCAGTTCACGGAAGTGGTCGTACACCCAAACCTATGATAAAAACCAAGAAAAGATACAATTATGATTAGTAACAATACACATTAATTCAATTAGGGAAAACAAAGGAAAACTTAACGGCGTACCTGAACAAGGGTGTATAACCCTCCAAAGTAGAGACTCTTTAGCCTCAAAGCTTTTCTAAGATCCTCTTGAACAAATGAAAGAACCGCAATGCCCCAGCAGTAGTTGTTCACCTCACCAAGTGGGTCCAATAGCTGGAGGTAATGGGCATTTACCGCAGTACCTGAAGTGTCAGGGAAGAAAATGGTTCCCAGTTGGTACAACAAATAAGCAGTCACATGGTGTGTAAGCTTCTCCTCCGTCATCACCAACTTTCCTCCAAGAACTTTATCTCTAGTCCCTGAGAACTCATCAAACAAGGTGTTCAACTTGATATTTTTCAACATCTTCTTGGCCGTGCGGTCTGCATTGAACGTATTATGCTCATCACCTCTCTTAGGCTTCTTTGCAGCTTTTCTAAACTCACATTGTGCCTTTGTAGAGTCCCATCCTAGACACTTTTCAACCAACTTTTCAAGAGCTCCAAAAATCATATTAGGATCGTAGCCATCTCGAACACTTGTTCCAGTAATTGGTAGGCCTGTGATTCTATAACAATCATTTGGAGTTATTGCCATCTCTACAAAGGGTAGAAGGAAAGTATCTGTCTCTGGATAAGCTCTCTCGGCAAACGCAGTAACAGTGACAACATCAAATTTATGGTGCGCTTGTTTTATCGCTTTCCAAAGTACACAATCATATACCGCATTCTTGAACTCATCACGCTCATGCTCTATACTCCATTTCTTGTTCTTTTGACGTTTTAAAACACGGACATCATTATTATGGTCCTACAATAACAAGATCGTATCTTATATAAAAATATATATAGAAAAATAGAACCAAATTAACAAATCTTCATGGATAAGATTCAATACCTTGGTCGCAAAAATCTTGGCAGCCCATGAGTTTTGGTAGCCAATCAATTTCAGCCCTCCATCTCTAGGAGTAGCATAGGTTGGGTTCTTCGGCGGCAAGCACAGTGCATCTTCAGGAATGTATGCATATCTAGCATAAGGCGGTTTAGGCGTATTTTGAACAATTTCAACCGCTTCCTCTTCTTCTTCTTCATCATCATCTTCATCATCCTCATTTCCTTCTTCTTCCTCATCCTCATCTTCTTCACCTTCATCATCATCCTCATCCTCATTTCCTTCTTCTTCTTCAACTACTTCCTTACCTTCTCTTTGATTATGTTCTACGTGTTCCACAATCACCTCTTGATGTTCTTGATCACTCGTTTCTTCCACAATCTCCTCTTCATGTTGTTGATCACCCGTTTCTTCCATAATCTCCTCATAGACTTGTTGAATGACATCGTCAAAATTATCTCTATTGACATCGTCTCGGTTGACAACGTATTTGGTTCCACGCTTAGAGGCACCTAAGTGTACCCCCCTCTAGGCGGAGGAGTTATCATATCTTCAGGTAATTGTTGGTTGGATTTATTACCTTTGCCACTAATAAAGAAAACAAAATATATTAGGAATAACTCACAAAAAAAAGGCAAACTAAAACAAATTATTGGTGATTCAGGGTAAGGTTCGTTTACCAGATCATGTTTTGCGAACAAACCGAACTCATAGGTTCGGTTACTTGTAAAATTGTGTAGGTAACCGAACTCATCCTTTAAAAAAAAATCAGAAGTTCAAGGCTTGAGTTCGGTTACCTGCCATTTTTTGACAGTTAACCGAACTTTCTCCTGGATGTTTTAGCATGTTGTTATGTTTTTTGGAACACTAGAGTTCGGTTACATGGAAATTTTGCGAACAAACCGAACTCAAAAAATTTCTTTCCATGCTATTAACCCTACAGTTCGGTTACATGGAAATTTTACAATTTCTTTGCGAAACAACCGAACTGTAGAGTTCGGTGACAAAGTTTGAATCACATAGAACCGAACTGTTCTTCGTGTTCTTCAGTTCAATGAGTTCGGTTAGGAACCTAGCGCAAATAGAAAACACGATCTAACCGAACCCAACACTGTAACTACCATTTCAAGCCTATTTTCATGATTTCTATTCAATTGAATCGATGAAAAACAAATTAAAATGAATGGGTTTGTCGAGAAATACCCTCGAATCGGTCCCATGGAAGATTCAGCGTTGTTATTGCGGCTGTTACGACGAATTAGTTGCTGCTCCGGTTCAACTTCTTCCACAATTTCATGTGGTTGATTCGCTAAACGTCCTAATGATGGACTTGTTCCTGGTTTTCGCTTGGTTTGCTTTCAACGTGGCATTCTTATACTAGATTGATTAATCGACGATGAAAATTTTATGAATCGACGATGAATCGATGATGGAGACGAGTTTGCAATGAAGAAGAAGAATAGATGAAGAGAAGGAGACGAGTAAACTGGTCATTTTTTTGTTTTTTTTACATTAGGGTTAATATATCCCGGTTAAGGTTAGTATTAGGGTTAATGTTAATTAGGTTAAGGGAAAATTAGTAAACTTGCTAAGTAGGATTAATGTTAGGACATCCCTTATCATTGTAGGGTAGGTGGTCTAATAAGACCATGGTCCCCTCAAAAAAACCATGGTCCCCAAAAAATGGTTCATGAATAAACAAGATCTACCAAACCCTAAGTAATGTAAACCCTGGTGTTACATAAATTGCACTTCGGAACCAGCACCGCCTTTGTTCGAAGCTCACAAACTCTCCTCACGACTATTTTCAAAGGATCTCATTAATAGACGATGAAAGGAGATGAAATATGTGGTAATGGACTCGCAGTTAGCATAATTAGTCCACTGTGTTCCTTTCGATTATTATCTATTTTTTACTTTCCATTTCATGGTGTTTTTGAGTTTTGAAACTTGATCTGCATTGGGAGCATAAGAAAAGTCTTCTTCTTGGAGGAACGATTTTCACTTTCTTGAATGTGTATTCTTTCCTTTACCTATGAAATGAGACAAATTTTTACTTACAAAGATGATTACTGTGTTTCATTGTTTGCAATTTTAATCTTATTTCTTATGTAGAAGGCAACAAACATCCATATAATGTATTGTATTACTTTGTTTTCCAGCAATCTAAACTTGTATGTAATTTCTCAGAATCAATTCAAAAGATAATGACCATGTAACTTGAAATTTTTGATTATCATCAATTGAATAACAACAGTTTAATTTTGGCGGTTATTCTTGTATTTTTAATGATAATAGTTGGTTTCAATTTTTGAAACCATAGTAACATAAATTGCATCCATACCAACTTGGTGACTCTACTAATTTAGGCGAGCTTTTTCCTGTTAATCTTGATCTGAGTACTGTCGGTTTAATTAAAAAGCCATAATGGCTATGTCAACTGTGAACACATAAATCACGATGGCATCCACGTGTTCACAAACGAAGTTCACATAGAATCATTCATTATAGAACTGAACCTATTATGCTTAAGGTTACAAAGGGGCGATGACTCATCGACTCAGAGCCATCGGACTCGTCCTTGTCTAGTCATATGATAATGATTTAGCTAATCACATGATAGTGTAAATAATAAATCGAAGCATAAACGTAAAGAAATATAAAGTGCTGAATGTAAATGAGACGGGGATTTACGTGGTTCAGCACTAAGGCCTACATCCACGGGGGTTGATGTTTCACTATGTAGTTGGGAATTACAAAGATAGTCAAATGACTTTATCTGAAATACGAAGCTAGAAGGGAGAAGGAGCTCATACTTACTCTTCCTATTCTTCTCTTTCCTATGTTTACAAGGAATTCGTACCCCCTTCTCTCTTGGTGGAGAAGGGTATTTATAGAGTTGATACATGGGGTCCACTTTCAGGGACAGATACAACCTTATCTTCTCGTTCTCTGTTCCGATTCCGATGGTGTCTTCGTTCCTAACCGATGCTCCCATCGGTTGTGATCGATGATGATGAACCACCTCGTTCTCTTCCATAGATCGATTGACACGTACCCTATGCCTAAGATATTTAATGCGGGTGGTTGGGGTGGTCTGCACGCGTCAGAGAGATGTATGATGCCCTTGTCATATCCTCGTCAGTAGATCCAATCTTAGCCGTTGGTCTTGGGTATGCCTTGAGATGAGATAAAGCAGATCTTTAGGTGCTCTTCAGTACTTCGAGGTGGCTCGTTCCTTCAGTACTCCCTGGTTCTCAGCCATTGGATCAGTTCAAGGATGATCACATACGACTGTTATACATTCCTTGGATGTTGGTACGTGTCATCGTATCTTGATGCCCCTAGGTGTGTATCCTCCACGTGTATCTCCTTGGACACGTGGAGAGTGATGAATTGTGTGTATACAATTTTCCCCTTTTCTTCTGGTTTGGATGTTTAGTCAAAATTGGAAGAAAGCTGTATTTTCCAATTCTTCATCTCTCCCTAATAACTTCCCATAGAAATAACGACACGTTTACCACTATCAGCATTAACTCCTTCTTGAGTCATGGGACCGTTTTAACTTTTTGGATGCTATAAGTAGGAGGGAAGGTGTTGGTGAAATAGATTTTATTCCTTCTTCATTCCCTTGTCAGTTCATTCTCTGAACTTTTTCTCCTTCTTCTTCTCTATTCTTCAGTCATTAATTCGTGCTAGTTTAGTTTACAGACGTCTAGAATTTTTGATTGTTACTGTTCGCTTGGTGTCCACGGATCATCTGCATTTTCATAGAGACGTTCATGATTGAGGTATGAGATTGTTTTAACTTTGATTTTGATTGACTGTTAATCTTCTGCTATTGTATTCTCGGTTTCGTGATGAAGAACAAATATACTAGAGTATATATACTTGGCCCCGTTCTTTATCACGAAGCCTAGGGACTCTTTTGGTGATTTTATCTCGTTTTCCATGTCCATAAATGATTCGGTTTTTTTTTTTTTGCGATTTTTAGAATTTCTGGGTGGTATTCCTGATGAGCTTGTAAAAGTTGCCAAACCATAATCTTTTGATCTGTTTCCTTCTCTGTTTTAACCTTTATTCTGTTTCTGTGCTTCTTTGTAGATATGGCTGATCGTCATCGGGTTCCCTATCAAAATCCGTCGTCGAGCCCCTACAGATCCCCACATAGAAGTCCTGATATACCTTCGCCAAAGGAAGGTCTCCGAGGTCTTCGCCGCCAGACCCGCGAGATCAAAAAGTTCCATCATCTTCGAGTCCAAAGGCCTCTATTATGAGGAAAGGAGATCCACCGAAGGGGTCTCGGTATGCGGTTAACCGTCCAGTGGCTAACCCCTCTTCTATGCGTGCTGATCCAAAGGGTGTTCAGCAAACTTCCCCCCCAACGAGTTGATCCAAAGGGTGTGCTACCACCTTCTCCCCAGCGTGCTGAACCATTAAATGTCCGTCCTCTTCAGTTTCTGCCGCCTCAGGCGTCGACGCATCCGAAACCTAGAGCTTCACAATCCATTCCTCTGGTGAAGGAGTCTTCTTCAAAATCTACGATGCCCCCAACGGACCCTCAAAGGAATCCAACGGTAAAAAGAAAAGGTTCTGATCTAAGTTATCCAAAAGCGAAGAAGCCAATATTGAACGAGCCCGATGACTCTAACGCTGGTCCAATGATACGAAGCATTTCAGTGGGGAAGAAGAAGGTCACTTTCAAGCACGTGGACCTCGAAGTGTTCAAAAAGAAGCATGGCCTTGAGTTTTTTATATCAAGTTCTTTGCGCCAGATGAAGATCTTTCCTATGATATGATCGTGAACTATAAGTACGATGAGTTTCATTCGATGACTACTGTAGGAGCCTTCGAGGCGGGTCTGATGCTTCCCTTGTTTAAGTCGGGTGATTATTTTTATTATGATGTTTTGGATAATCGCAAAGGTTCCACCCACAATACTCATTGTCGTTCAGTGCCACAGCTAAGTGAGAACTATCTTCGAACTTTGAGGGAGTGTTATCTTCGTAGTCATGGTGAAAAGACGATGACCTGCTATACTCCCAATCCTGATGAGAGAGACATGTATACTCCTGCAAACTTTAACGCCTCTTTTGGGGATTATATCAATATTAGGAACCGCAAGCCTTGGAGTGTAGGTCTTCGTACAGTTCCTGCTTCTCGTGGAGAAGTTCGTCTCTTAAGTGAAGTGAGTAATTCAAAGCTTCGTTATGTTCCTGGCGCCAAAGGGACCTCTCAGCAGAAATTTTTTCCTAATCGTGAAAAGATCAAATGTGATCATGACTACGAGTGGCATGCCACTGTCATTGAAGTTGTCGGTCCTTGGGCTTACGGCTGGGTACCTGGTCCGCAGGGCTGGCATCCTACCGCTGATAGTCAGCCTCGTGATAACGCTCCTGCTCGCTACGGTGATTTCTTCCCTGGCGGTTGAATTTTGATGGCATGAACTTCGAATATGCCATTGATGTTGTTGATGAAGATGAAAGTTCCGATGTTGTTGTTCCTCCGAAGGGTAATGCCGCTGCTAAGGTATGTTATTTATGTTGCCCCTTTTCTTCTTAGTTTAAGGAAAAATAATTGTTGTCTTGATATGTTGGGTATTATATCCTTAGGCAAAGAAGAAAAACAAGATTGGAGCGGTTCAGTCTTCCACTGCCCCTGCGGAGGAGGCATACTTTCAGGATGAGGTTAACAACCATGTGAATGATGAAGATACCAAGGATGACAAGGAAGTTACCGACGATGAGGAACAAATAGGGAATTCTCCTCCTAATCATGAGAAGGATGCAAGCAACGATGGTGGTAACCGCGAAGAGAGAGTTATGTCTGATATTCCGATGAATGATCAGGGAAATATGGATGCAGAGCTTCGTAAAGCAAACCCTACTCCAGAGTTTTCCTTTAGCAAGATTCATTCCTCTGGGGGTCCGATGGATATTGACGCTGCCATGGGGATAGCTGAGGAGTTTTCTCTGGTTTCTCCAAACGATGAAGGGGATGTTCTTGGAGTCGGAGGTGAGAAGACCGCTGGTTGGGTAGTAACTGAGACCGGTGGCGAAAATGCATCCGGGGCTTATGGCAAAGATGTAACTAGGACCGGTGGTGAGAAGTTAGCTGGTCCAGAGGAGCGCTTATATGGTGAGGACGATGAGACTCGTTTTAACGAGGGGTCCAAGGTCCATAAGAGTTCCATTGGTCAGGGGGATGCGGCTGGTATTGGAACTTCCGCTGGTGCTTCTTCAGAGGAATTTGATAGGGATTTGATGCAGGATGGCGGTGATGCCATATTGGAGTGGTTGATGAAGAAAAATTGGATGTTTGTGCCGAACCCTGCCCCACTGATCCCTGGTGAGAAAAATTCTGATGCTTTTACTCGTCAAAGGATGCAGTTGTCCTCTCCTGATAATGTTGCCGAAAGTTGGGAGAATGAATTGAGGGCTACCTGTACCAGCCTACTGGACGATCCCCATTATTCTATTGCTGACATGATGGTGATTGCCGACGGGTACCAATATGGTTATCCCTAACAACATGTTTTTGAAGTAAGTTATCGTGGGTATCTCCTTTTATATGATATTTATTTTCATTTTCTTTTATTGATAATCATAATTTGTTCGTGGTTGTTTCAGATAATGAGGAGTGAGCATTGTAATAACACTCTGTACCGTTTCTTCAAAGCGAAGGCCCTTAAGCTTGAGGCAAAGCTTCGTCATCGGGAAGAAGAGTTGAATTCCGTTGAAGCGCTTGTCGCTGCTAGGGATAAGGAGATATTGGAATTGAAGAACCGTCTGAAGGGGAAGGAGCATCTCGGAGCCGAAGAGGAAAAGCTTCGTGTAGATCTTGCTTTGGTTCGTAGTGAGTTGGAAAAGGCTCGCAAAGATGCTTCGTCTTTTAAAGGTTTGTATTCTTCTCTCTTCTTCGTCTCTCCTTTTCGTCTTCCTAGTGTGTTGTCTGAGTCTCCCCGCCCTATCTCAACGGGTGACCCCAGAGAATTGGCATGACTTCGGAATGAGAGGACTCGGCGAGCTACCCGGATCAGAGAATTAGTTGAGAAAATTAAAAATGAAGCCGATAAATGGAATGCTTGAGCCGATGAGCATAATACCCTAGTAGATGAGTGGCGGGATAGGCGGACCCAAATGATTGATATGTAATATAGTTACAACATAGATCGTCGTCAATTTAATGACACTCTATTGTATACTCGTGAGAACCTTCGTGTTGCTCGTGAAAATGCTACTAGTTTGGAAACTAAGGTCGCACATTTATAAGAAGAATTACGCCAAACTCGTTCGTCCCCTGATCCTGAAGTGAAGGATTATATACAGCGGCTTGTTCGGGAAAAAGACGACACCAGGGTTGAGGCTCATGCCCTTAGTAAAGCTTTAACTGCTTCTCGGGATAACGTTGCTTGTTTAGTGGATTCTGAGAAAGACCTCGGAGTTAACATGTACAGGCTTACTAAGGGGATAGAAGGAATGAATAACGAAGTCAACCATCTTCGCCATCTATACTCCATGAAGCAGGTAGAGTTGGATGAGTGTCAGTTTGCTCTTACAAGTCTTCGATTAGATTATAAGAAAATTTCAGATGAATATGATTTTCTTGATGATTCTCGGAACGCTGTAGTTAATGAGTATGAGATAGTTTTAGAGTTGAAGGTATACATTTTATTGGCCGTGAACAGTTCTGCAGTTCTTGTCTTCTAACTGATTTTTGTCTTCTTTTTCAGAGCTCGAGGGACAGCTTGACCTTGCAAATGAAAAACTTGAAGAAGCTCAATCTGCCCTAGTGCAGCAGCAGGGTCAAACCAAATATTATGAAAGTTTGGCTAAGTCTCGTGATGAAGCGGCGAATGAGGCGGCTAAGGAAGTGACCCGTCTGACATCTGCATTATCACAATATGAGTTAAAGACCACCGTGATTACGTATAAATCCCGTTGTCAGCTAACTGAGGAGATCAACAAAACTCTATCTAAAATTGATCAAGGCCTTAAGGTTGAGTATGGCATTATTAAAGAGTATCCTCGTCGCCCGATGCCCGAGCCCTTAGCCTATTCTTCTGGTCCTTCGTCAGGTATGAGCGTGTCTTCACCTTAGCAGAAGGGTCCCGTTGGTAACTCTAGGTCCTCTATGGAGAAGTGGTATCTCAAATTTACACGCGGTTGATCTTTGTTGATTACTTCGCTTCAAGCCAATTTTTTTATTTTAGTTTCGCTTTTTTGTTTTGCTTTCTCCCCGAACTTGTAATCAACTTTCATGGAATAGATCATCTTTCGTTTACGTATGTACCATTCTGATTTTCCTGCATGATTAATTACTTTCCTAGAAAATTTGGTCAGTCATAATGAACAAATTATATGATAGAAAGTGTTTGCTGGCAATAACGAGGATGTGCACCTTCGTTCCTTACTTTGGACCTGTCACACTGCTGGTTAATTCTGGGCCAAGGGATTTCCAAACGGAGTGGGTTAGTGCAGTGCTACCGGGTGTGTAATGCGTTATTTATTAAAATATTTACATGCATTCATCCCGCCGATACGATGCCTTATTGGTTGGTTGGGTATTTCTTTCTGCTGGAAGCCTTCCCCATGGTCCTACACTGATAGACGCTGATAGGGGAGTCCCGAGAGATTGTAAATAGTTACTTTCCCCAATAGAGTCTTTGTGAAAAGATCGTTGGATTGATGCAGCGTTCCCGGATATATAATGCGTTATTAATATATTTACAAGCATTCATTCCGCTGATACGCTGCCTTTATTGGTCGGTTGTAAATAGTTACTTCCCAATAGGAATTTTGAAAAAAGCTTGTTCGATTGATGAGTTGAGGTCTGTTATTCCTCGTTCAGAGATAGAAACATGTCAAGCGGGTACCCCGTCTTCTTCTTCTAGTGCTTTTCATGCAGGTGCAGAACTACATTGCTTTTTATGGATGGTAAGGCTTGAGATACTTTGCATTCCATGGGTGTCTGAGGACTTCTCCTTTTAGGTTACGCAGGTAGTAGGATCCATTTCCTGCAATATCATGTATAACAAAAGGTCCTCCCCATGTTGGTGCTAGTTTGCCCCACTTATTTTCTCGCTGGTATTGGGGTATAGTTCTCAACACATACTGTCCTTCTACAAAGTTTCTAAGCTTAACCTTTTTATTTTATTCTCTCTCCAGTCTTCGTTGGTTATTTTTCATCTTTTGCAGCGCCGTTTTCCTTTTTTCTTCTAGATCATCGAGCCTTTCCAGCATCATATCCGCCGTGAGGTTCTTCTCCCATGCTTCGGTCTTAGTGGTTGGCATGATGATCTTTGTTGGATGATTGCCTCGGCCCCGTAGGTGAGGAGGAACGATGATTCTCCTGTAGCTGACAGTCGGGTAGTTCGGTATGCCCATAACACATTGTGTAATTGCTCACACCATCGTCCCTTGTGTTCGTACAACTGTTTTTTGAGTATGAGGGCGAGGATCTTGTTTGTGTCTTACGCTTGGCCATTGCTTTGAGGATATATGGGAGTTGATTTGTTCTTTCTGATCTTGAAGGTATCAAAGAGCATGTCGATGTTCTTCCCTTGCAGCTGCTTGCCATTTTCGGAGAAAATCTCCGCTGGGATGCCAAACCTGCAAATAATGTTTTGGAAGATGAGCGTGAAAACATCCGAGTCGCGGATTCTTGCTAGAGCCTTGGCTTCTACCCATTTACTAAAATAATCTGTGGCTACTATCAAGAATCTTTTTTTCCCCAATCCTTTGATCAGGGGTCCCACGATATCTATGCCCCATTTTGATAAAGGCCATGGACTATCCACCGAAATCATCTTTGTTGCAGGTGCATGGATTCTTTTGGCAAAGCGTTGGCATTCCTCACATCTCCTTGACATTCTCGCAGCATCTCGTATCATCGTTGGCCAGTAATACCCCTGCGTTTTCGTCTTGTCTGCCAGGGATCTCATCCAAATATGGTTGCCTGCGTCCCCATAGTGTATGTCTTTCAAAACCCGATGTCCATCTTCTCTTGATAAGCAGCGTAAAAGTGGTCCGTGGAAAGATTTCTTGTACAAAATTCCGTCCCTGAGGTCGTACCTTCCTATTTTTGACTGTACTTTTCGATCATTCTTTAAGTCCACGTGCAACGTCCATTCTTTGAGGAAGAGATAGACTTCAGTTATCCAATATTCTTCATTCGTGAAATCTTCGTCTTCGTTAGCTCTTGTCGTGATATCATCTTCGTGAAAGTCGTCAGCTATGTCCTCTCCCATGTCATCTTCAGCAATATCCTCCCCTACGTCGTCTTCATGATTTGCAGTGAAGGTTTCCGGAGGAATGACTGAGGGTTCGTATAATCTAGTTATCTTGATTTCCTTGATACCTTCGTCTCTCAGCATGGATGATATATAGGCTAAGGCGTCAGCGTGCCTGAGTTCCTTTCTGCCTAAGTGCCGGAATTTGATAGTTGGTATTTGGGATGCCAGAGTCTGGACCAAAGCCATGTATGCTGAAAGGGTCTTATCGTAGACATTGTATTCTAACCCTATTTGTCATATGACCAGTTGTGAATCACTTGTCAGTTGTACATCAGTTATTCCCATTTCAATTATCAAACGAACAACGTGTACCACATTTTCATATTCGACGATGTTATTGGTATGCCCTTTGAATTCCAACCTCAACCCATGCACGATCCTTTCTCCAGTTGGGGTTGTGATTACGATGCCTATGCCCACACCTTCACTATTCTCCGATCCGTCAACGAAAACTTCCCATTTCCTTTGGATCTTTTCCTTCTTCTGTTTCCGGTATGCCCCTTATTTCTTCATCGTTGTCGAGGGGTAGGTCTGTTAAGAAATCAGCCAAGACTTGTGACTTCTGGGAATGTTGTACTTCATGGATAATGTTGAACTGATCAAGGTGAGTGTTCCATTTTGCTATCCTTCCTACTTTCCTAGCGATTTTGAGGACAACTTCCAACGGTACTTTGCAAGGGACACGAATATAGTGGGACAGAAAGTAGGTCCTCAGTTTTTGGGTTGCCCATACCAGTGCCAAAATGAGCTTCTCGATCTTTGTGTAGTTCCTTTCTGCCGTGTTGAGGGTTTTGCTGACGTAGTAAATTGGTTGCTCTATATTTGTATTTGTTTTAACCAATACTACGCTGACTGCATATTCTGTTGCTGCTATGTATAGGGCCAGCACCTCGTCGGGATCATGCTTTTGTAGGATCGGGATCGTGGCTAGGTATTCCTTGATCTTTTGAAAAGCTTCTTCGCACTCATCGGTAAACTTGCTCCCTTTTTTGAGGATACTGTAAAAATGTTTGTATTTATCCGATGACCTGGCGATAAATCTACTCAGAGCTGTTAACGTTCCGTTGAGATTCTGAAATTCTTTTAGGTTCTTCATGGATGGCATTTCTACAATGGCCTGGATCTTCACGGGATCTACTTCGATGCCCCACTTTGTTACTAGATACCCAAGAAATGTCCCTGAGGTGACACTGCATATGCGTTTTTCTGGGTTTACTTTCATATGGTGTTTCCTCATTGCTTCAAAGATATCCCTCAGATCTTGATGGTGATCCTTGCGTAGCTTGCTTTTGACGAGCATATCATCGACATAGACTTCTAAAGTGTTACCGATCCATGGCTTGAAGATAGTATCAACCATCCTCTGGTATGTTACCCCTGCATTTCGAAGTCCGAAGGGCATCCTTGTGTAACAATAGAGGTCGTGCGGGGTGTAGAATGCTGTGTGTTGTTGATCTTCTTCTGCCAGTGCCACTTGGTTGTAACCAGAATATCCATCCATGAATGATAATTCTTATTATCCTTCGACAGATTCAACCAGTTGATCAATGATTGGGAGTGGATAACTATCTTTCGGACATGCCTTATTGAGGTTGGTGAAATCGATGCATATTCTTACTCCTCCGTTCTTTTTTGGCACAATGACCATGTTCGAGATCCATGTCAGATACTTGACTTCCTTGATGAACCTTGCTTCTAGCAACTTTCCGAGCTCCTTCTCTATTGCTACGTGATACTCTGGTGCTACTTTATGTACTTTCTGCCTGAAAGGTGGTGTGCCTGGATTTATACGGAGTTCGTGTTGGATTATCTTTAGATCAATCCCCGGCATGTTCCCAGTTTCCATGCAAATATATTTGCGTACTCCATGAGTAGCGTGATTAGGGACGTTTCTCTTTCCTTTTCTATTACGGTCCTTTTTCGGATTCTCTTTGGTCCCTATGTTGATCTCCTTTACAGGTTCTACAGGTGCGAACGTGGGCTTTCGTTCCCTTAGGAGAGGGAAATTCTTTGATTTCTATTTGATTGGTTCTTCAATCTCCTTAGATGTTGAAGTACTTGCCTCCGTGTTTAGAACGACGTTACCCTTCGTCAGACTCTTTCCGTAAATCTCTTCAAGATAAAGGTCAATTGCTTTTTCTTTCGCAGTTTCTTTGTTTCGGGACTTCCGGCATTTCTGCTGCTCATCTTGTTCGTTGTTGAGATGATTTTGTAGAGTCTGGCATTCCCGAGCGTTGACTTGATCTCCTTTTATTTCCATTACCCCTTCGGGTGTTGGAAATCTGAGGTATTTGTGATAGGTTGCCGCCACTCCTTTAAGCTTGTGCACCCATCTTCGGCCAATAATAATATTATATGGGTAAGGAGCATCTACCACGCTGAATCGCGTGTCCACTTTCACGGGGCCTGCGTTTACTTGCAAGACGATGTCTCCTAATGGCTTCGTAGGTGCCCTGTTAAACCCGTAGATGGTATAGTACGAAGACATCTGTTGCTCATCGTTGAGCTTCATTCGTTTGAATGTGTCATAAAACAGAGCATTAACTGAGCTTCCTCCGTCGATGAGGATCTTCTTGATATTGTATCATGATACTGGTAATGTGAGGACCAAAGGATCATTGTGATCTTCCATATCCTCTTCGATGTCTTCAGCGTCGAAAGTCATAGGTGCGTATATCCAATGTTCATGTTCGTCTACTTCCACTCCATCGATTTTGTACAGTTCACAGTAGTCCTCAAATTGCTTTCTTAACCTTTTCCCAATTTGCGATGTTAGCGAAGGCCCTGTGGCTTCGGAGCATGAGATGGTGTTAAGGGTCGGTTTCCTTCAGGCAATTGAACCTGCTTGCTTCGTTTGGTCCGATCTTCGGTATCTACTTTCTATATGTACTACTTGAGATCTCCTGCATCGAACAGCTTTTGGATCATTATCTTGAGGTTTTTGCATTTCTCGGTCTGGTGGCCATTAAAACAATGGTATTCGCAGTATTCCTTAGATTTCTCGGACCTTGGGGGTTGTTTTCCTTTTGACCATGGCCACTCAAGATATTCTCGTCCTTTGATCTTCCTTAGGATGCGAGAGTAGCTGGAGTTTAGGTTCGTGTAGACCTGGTCTTCAAATTTCCGATCCTCACGTCGACGATCATCTCTTTGTTCTTTCCTATTCTCGCTAGGTCGTTCGTCAGAACCTCCCCTTTTGGATCCACTGGCTTGCTCCACCGAGTTGGTTCGATGGGGTCTTTGAGTATGAGCTCTGGGATTTTCACGCTGAATCTCCTCCATCCTGGCATGTTTTTCCTTTGATCAGTCGAAGATATCGTTCGGCAGCCGGGATGATCTTATCATGTCTAGCCCCCATTTGTAGCAATTGATACTGACCACTAGATCGACGTTCCCTATGGCCTGACAGATCTTGTGTCATATATTAGTATATTCCCTTATTGTCTCCTTATATCGGATTGGAAGCGAGAAGAGCTTGTCCATTCCAGTATTGACGATCTTGTTGTACATGTAATCGCCAAAAACTTCTCAGCGAGCTGGTCATATGAATCAATGGAGACCGGTGGCAGGTTATCGAACCAATACAGCGCGGATCCTTTTAGACTTGATGGAAAATATCTGTAAACTATTGCATCGTCATAATCCCACCGGTCTAGGATTCGATCGTAATAACGAAGATGGGCAGCGGGATCACTGAATCCGTCGTAACACTGGAAGGATGGGACAGAGCATTTCTGGGGGATGAGAGCTTTGGCTAAACGCTGGGTTAGCGGGGTAGTGTTGGCTTCCTTCATCACTTGCTCCAGTCTTCCACCCCCTGCTTGGTTTTCAACTGCTTGATTTCCGCCATCATCTCCGCACCAAGATTCTCCATTGCTTGCTGGTGCTCCCGGTGAATGGTGGATCTTCCTGGTCTCGGGATCTCGCTATCTAAGTAGTTTGAGTCATACGGATTGTAGTCTGGGTCGGATGATCTGTTTTCTCTGGCTGGGCCTCGGTTTAGTGGCTCCGGATTGTTGGCGTTTTTAACGATGATTCTTCGGTCACGATTGGGTTCCGGTGCCTTTCGATTTTTCTTCGTCATGTTGTCGTGCCACTCCTATGCTTTGGGCGATCCTGTACTTGAGTTCTTGATTTTCCCGAGCCAGTAGCGCTACAACATCTGCGTATACCCGCTGGTTCTTTTTTAATTCTTCGATCTCAGCCATTAGTTGAGGTGAATGGTTCGATCCTTGATTTGGGGTTCCAGTTCGCATCTGCCCTCCAATAGCCACGGTATGACCTTCGTCTATTGTGTGGATTAAAGGAGGGGCGGATCAGACGTAGCTGCTGGTGGATCCTTACGTACGGGCATCGGCTGATTCTCTATCAACAAAGGTTGAGCAGCTGGCAGGGCTTGATTTTGGTCATTCGTTGGTGGAATTCCGAGGACCGGTTGATGCATCGTTGACTCTGCAAAACCTTCCCGTTGCTCATGAGTTTGGTTTGCTGCCACCATCTTCGCTGTTACCGCTTTGGCTTTGGCTGCTGCCGCTGCCGCTTTAAGGGCCGCTACTGCTACAGTATTGGTGTTCAATGGTGAGGTGATTTCCGCGGAATCTGGTTTTTGGTTGGCTACCTTCGATTTTTCGCTCTTTTGCTTGCTACAGGTTATCACTGGGGTTGTCCTTGGCGCCTCTTTTGATGATGCTTTGGCTTTTCCTACATCCTTCATTTTTTACATCTTCGATCCTCTTCCTTTTTTTTCTGCACAAGAAAATTATCATCGAAGAAATGATATCCGCGCATGTTGTGTTAGAGTTAGTCTAAGCCGAGCATTTACAGGGAGTGGGGAAAATCCCCTAAAGAAGGTAACAGTTTGAAAATGTAGATCCTAGAAGAATGAAGGTGGATATATGCATAGATTTCAGAGATGAATACTTGAAAATATTTTGAAAATGCAGATCCCATAACAATGAAAGTGGATCTACCCATAGGTTTGCTTTTCAAAGATAAATACTTGAAAGTATTTTGAAAATGTAGATCCCATAAAAATGAAAGTGGATATACCCATAGATTTTGTTTTCAAATATAAATACTTGAAAGTATTTTGAAAACTTAGATCCCATAAAAATGAAAGTGGACCTACCCATAGATTTGCTTTTTAAAGATAAATACTTGAAAGTATTTTGAAAACGTAGATCCCATAAAAATGAAAGTTGATCTACCCATAGATTTGCTTTTCAAAGATAAATACTTGAAAATATAGATCCTATAAAAATGAAAGTGGACCTACCCATAGATTTTCTTTTCAAAGATAAAATACTTGAAAGTATTTTTAAAACATAGAATCCATAAAAATAAAAGTGGATCTACCCATAGATTTGCTTTTCAAAGATAAATACTTGAAAGTATTTTGAAAACGTAGATCTTAAAAAAATGAAAGTGGACCTACCCATAGATTTGCTTTTCAAAGATAAATACTTGAAAGTATTTTGAGAACGTAGATCCCATAAAAATGAAAGTGGATCTACCCATATATTTGTTTGATGAAAACAAAAGATGCTTGCCGAAGCTGTTTCAGGCGCCGTTATTTTCAAAGAACGGTGGTTGGAGCAAAAAATAGTGCGTAGAGTCACAAGATAAGATAAATCTTTTACCGGGACAGTGTACCTGTTTCTAGCGCCAGATTGTGACCACATAAATCACGATGGCATCCACATGTTCACAAAAGAAGTTCACATACAATCATTCATTATAGAACTGAACCTATTATGCGAAAGGTTACAAAGGGGCGATGACTCATCGACTCAGAGCCATCGGGCTCGTCCTTGCCTAGTCATATGATAATGATTTAGCTAAATCACATGATAGTGTAAATAATAAATCGAAGCATAAACGTAAAGAAATATAAAGTGTTGGATGTAAATGAGACGGGGATTCACATGGTTCAACACTAAGGACTACATCCACGGGGGCTGATGTTTCACTATGTAGTTGGGAATTACAAAGATGGTCAAATGACTTTATCTGAAATACGAAGCTAGAAGGGGAGAATGAGATCATACCTACTCTTCCTATTTTTCTCTTTCCTATGTTTACTAGGAATTCGTCCCCCGTTCTCTCTTGGTGGAGAATGGTATTTATAGAGTTGATACATGGGGTCCACTGTCAGGGACAGTTACAACCTTATCTTCTCGTTGTCTGTTCTGATTCCGCTAGTGTCTTCGTTCCTAACCGATGCTCCCAGCAGTTGTGCTCGATGACGATGAACCACCTCGTTCTCTTCCATAGATCGATTGAAACGTACCCTATGCCTAAGGTATGTAATGCGGGTGGTTGGGGTAGTCTCCACGCGTCAGACAGATGTCTGATGCCCGTGTCATGTGTTCGTAAGTGAAGCTAATCTTAGACGTTGGTCTTGGGTCTTCCTTGAGATGAGATAAAGCAGACCTTTAGGTGCTCTTCAGTACTTCGTGGTGGCTCGTTCCTTCAGTACTCCCTGGTTCTCAGCCGTTGGATCAGTTCAAGGATGATCACATACAACTGTTAGACATTCCTTGGATGTTGGTAGGTGGCATCATTTCTTGATGCCCCTAGCTGTGTATCCTCCACGTGTATCTCCTTGGACACGTCGCGAGTGATGAATTGTGTGTATACATCAACATTTCATCTTTGAGACAGTGTGATTTCTGTAAATACAAACCATTAGATTTAATGAACGGTCATGATACAAACAAAATTGAGTGCGTTCTAGTAAACCCTAACTAATGTAAAACCTTATATTCGTATAGAGAGGATTACATGATGCCTCCGCCACCTCTATCCTCCATGCTTGTCCAAAACTCGTAAACTCCCCCACCCTTCTTCTCTAGCTGGATTATGCTGTTGTCATGGACTCTCGGTTAACATCCCAGAGGTTCATTTCATTTAATTTCGTTCCTTTTAGTTTCAGATTTCATGAATATATCATCTCTAATATGGGTCTGATTTTATTTGGTGCAAGAATCAATCAATCTGTCGTAATGACTTGTCCTCTCAATCAAAGAATTTTCAAAATCAAAATAAGCAACTGTTTGGTGAAGAAGGATGATTAAAGATCATGTTGTTGTCTTGTTTAAGGCTTCTGTCTCGGCTTATATATATTTCAGGATTGTATCGATTTATTCCAATGACATAACCGCTACCGATGGAAGTTCCGATCAGATAGAATAAATATTTACTTAACAACATGTTGTTGTTGGAAAAGGAAACAACTGTGTAATCAATCTACATAGTAGAGTCCGTTTTACTTTGTTTTCTAGCAAATATGTATGGAACTAGTCGATATCAATTCAAAACGTATGGCCATGGAACTTCAGAATCAATTCGCCTTCTGGCAACAACATAATAAAAAACTAGGTTAAAGAGTTAAAGCAAGAATTACATAGGCCTCTTGAGTTTTGCCCTATATTGGGTGTTTTCTTTGTTATTGTTGTTTGAAAATGTTAAAAGAGTTAAACAAGTTTCCGGACATTATATTTTTCATTCATACGACACTTCTTAAATCTTCAACTCTTACGATAATTTTTTTTCTTAACTCAAATTATGACAATTGAAGTTACATGCATGACACAATTTTAAGTCACGCAGTGGTATATATATAGTATATCTGGAAACCACAATCCCAAATCTGGGTCACAACTCACATGTGTTTTTTTGTTTTTTGTTGATGATTTTAATCTGTTATTGAATTCGTTAGATGTAATGAGCGGCATTGATTTAATAAAAGGTTGAGTGAGATATGTAGAGAACCCTAAATAATGACTTGTTCTTTCAAATTGTGTTGATCATTATTCTAATATAATATTCTATATTAGTGATCTTTTCTATATGAAATGAAGACAGATTTACTTCATTGTTTGCAATGGAAGTTTGATTTTTCTCTTTGGGGTAAAATGCAATAAAAACCTTATAATCTATGCATGATTACATTGTTTTCCAGCAATCTGAACTCATGTATAGAATTTCTCAGTATCAATTGAATAACATAACTTCATTTTTTTCAGTATTAATTAACTGAATAAACATTAATTGCATTTTGTTTTTGTTGTCTTTCTCTATTTATCACTCAGTCTCTTGCAGAGAGACCTTATATACACAAACTATATTCGAAGTGGTAAAATTTAGAACACAAAACATATACTTTTAAGTTAAACGACAAAAAATTTCAAGTTAAGCGACACAAAATATATACTGAATTTGGTGTGGATTGTTTATATTTTCTCCAAATTTTGGGGGGTTTATTAATGTTTGGTTGTGTAATTTGCAGGCCAATGCGAATCCAAGTCCAGTTGTTCAAGTATCAACCATAGTTTGTGAAAATTCCTAAGGAAATGGTAAGTGAGAACTGAGAATTGGATATTCTGCCAATGTTAGAGGCTTTCATCTGTAAATTGTAGTAGTAAGTGATGCACCTCAAAGTACCTCAGGAGTATTCAGCGAGAAACAATTTGGGTAGTAGTAGTAGTGAAATATCGTGGGTGGGAGGAGTTTGAATATCTTATGGAGGGTGCGAGGACTTAGGAATTCCAACAAGATTCGATGCTTGGTCGGAATTGGTTGTTCCACTATTTTCTGTGTTCCTGGGATTAGACTTAGACTAAGTGGGTTTCGGTAAGTTTATGGGTGGAATATGTGTTTCTTGATGGAGATTCATTTCAAAGTGCTAATTACAATGCATGCCTACTAAGCTTATAGTGATTTTTGGAGATGAACAATTAAGGGTTTCCATTGTAGATGGATGTTACTGTTTGACCGTCACTTGGTAATTGCTTGTAACACCGTTTCTCTCTAATTGCCAAGTGATGTGAGTTACTGGCAGTGCGAAGGTAAGGGAGTGAATTCTGTTGACCACTTTGACAGACGGTTCAAGGTAGGTGGTTTAGGTAGGCTTTGCAGGTATGCTCATTTACTTTTACGACATTAATCTTTGTGGATTACCACATTGTTTTATAAATTTTGTACCAGTTCTGGGAGAATTGGTGATGTTTGTGTTCGTAAAAGAGCTAACTGGTTCATTAATTAGTTTTGAATTGTTTGTATACAGGACGTGCTCATTGCTGGAACCGATGCATCTTCTTCGACGCTTGTGTGCGCAATGATAACCAATTAGGAGTCCAACAGTGATGGAAAGAGTACAAGAAGAGGAAGTGAGAAGAATTCTAGGCAATAAAAACGTAAAGAGGAACCAATTTGGCATTTACTAATACAGCTCATACAACCTAAAGTAAAGCATTTTAATAAACAAGGTTTTCGTATTCAAGCAACTATACCTTGAGACACGCCACAGAAACTTAACAAATTGCGAAGAAAAACTTGACGGATCTTTTTTGTTTCGTATTGTAATACTCAGAATTGGTTGATTTAGAGAAGAAAAACCTAACATATTGCGAGATGGAGTCACTTTGGTGACCAAAAGACAAGAAAGGCCATTGAAGAACTTTATTTGGAGAAAATTAATCACTGGAGAAAGCGTAAAAATTTATTTGGGACATTGTTACTGAGAACTCACCAAAAGATTTAAAAGAATTCAAGGTAATACTTATCATTCAGTCGTATGTCTTTACTCAGGTATTCACTCACTTTGAAACTGGTTTAATGATCGACTTGGTCTTCTTACAGGAGGTACTTGGAATTGAATCCGATGGAAATGTTGGTGTAAGCTTGCGTTCGTGAGTGAGTTACTGCCTCAAAATAAGAAGCGAGGAAAAGGTCATCAGTAAAACTTGGAATTGAAATGATGAAGATGTTGGTGTAAGCTTCCAGTTGTTAGGTGAGTTAACGACTTGATCAAAGTAAGTAGGATGTCAGTAACTTTTGTTCAATGCTGCATCACTGATATAACTAAGTGTTGCGCAATCAATGAGGGTTTGGAAGCTTTGTCTTGTTGTAAATATTTAACTTCCAGTGGTATATTGTGACTCTGAAGTGGTTTTAACCTATCCTAGAAGACATTAGGAGACTGTAATTTATTGGTGTGCGTTTTAATATTTATTTGATGTTTTCTTGTGAAATTTTTGAGAATGCTGTTTCATCTTTGAGAACTTAAATTCTTTTTTTGGAATACAGTGAAAGCGCAATCACATAGTGGTGTTGTTCCGTTAAGTTTTTTGGTCGGTCCTTCTACCATGGCAACGGTTGTACTAGTCTTAATCTGTTATTGAATCCATTAGATGTAATGAGCGGCATTGATTTAATAAAAGGTTGAGTGAGATATGTAGAGAACCCTAAATAATGACTTTTCCTCTCAAATTGTGGTGATCATTATTCCAATATAATATTCTCTGTTAGTGATCTTCTCTATGATTACTTCATCGTTTGCAATGGAAGTTTAATTTTTCTCTTTGGGGTAAAAATCAATAAAAACCTTGTATCTATGTATGATTACATTGTTTTCTAGCAATCTAAACTCATGTATAGAATTTCTCAGTATCAATTGAATAACATCACTTCATTTTTTCAGTATTAATTAACTGAATAAATATTAATTGCATTTTGTTTTTGCTGTCTTTCTCTATTAATCACTCTTGCAGAGAGACCTTATATACACAAACTACACTGGAAGTGGTAAAATTTAGAACACAAAATATATACTTTCAAGTTAAACGACAAAATTTTTAAGTCTGAACTCTGAAATCACACAGAAAAATTTGGCAATGTTGCTAATAGGAGTATTAATTTGTTCGGGGTATTCCATAATTTAATTATGTAAATGTCGCCATGGAACCAGCACGGGTTTCTCTAGTGTTGTCAAGGTCAAGGGTTCTCATTAACAGCTGAAACGATATGGAGTATGTGGAGATGGTCTTTCAGTTTGATTTTCCCATTGTTTGCTTCTATAATGACCATGTAACTTGAAATTTCTCAGTATCCAATAACATCATTTAAATTTAAGGGTTATCCTTGTCTTTAATATACTTTGTTATTCAGCAATATATGTATGGAATTTTGGAACTTTTTCAGTATCAATAGTCAATTAAGAATCAATTTTCCTTCTGTTAAACTAACAAGGAAATAAGTTTATTCTTCTGTAGTAAAATTTTGTACAGATACAAAAAATAATTAAGAAAATGATGTCACAAAGGAAAATTCGGGTCTCACACGTATCTTTTCTGTTTGGCAACGTGAATGTAGTCTTAATCTGCAACTGCAAGCCGTCAGATCTAATAGACGACGAAGATGTAAACAAAGATAATGTAAACCCTAGCTAGTGTTTTATAAATATATCTCTATTGAATCAGCAACGCCTCCGTTGATAAATCTTGATAAACTCTCCTCACTAGCCTAGTGATGTTGTTGTCATTAACAGATGATTAAAAGACGTGATGGAATATGTGGTGACGGATTCTCAGTTCGCATACTCAAGTGTTTCTCACAACAAGTTCATTTCTTTCGATACAATCATTTTCCTTTTCAATTTACATCTCATGGTGTTTTTGACTTTTGATAACTTGATCTCTAATTAATTCAATGGTTTTATTTTTCAGCAGGAATCAATTTATGATAATGAGTTTTCCTCTCACACTACAGAAAAAACTGACCAAAGACTACTAAAATGTCAATCAGCTATCGGAGATGCAGAAAACATTTACTTTAGAAACAAGATCTTGTGCAATCATTCTTTCTAATAGAGTGTTTTACTTTGTTTTCCAGCAAATATGTTTGAAAAGATTTTGTAAGACACTTATACCCAACAACTGAATAGCATTACTAAGAGCGATGCAGGCAACATAAATTTTCTCGTCTTAGTCGTATACAAGCTAACAGATACTAGCACAAGCAAACCTAAATAAACTAAAAGGCATAAAGAAACTCACCTCTAATATCTCATGCAACCTTTTCATATTAAGCGCCGGAGGACCCTCACATTTGAGCCTTACGATCTCTGAACTCTTCCATTTCTCATGAATCTTCTCCACAACAGCCTGAGTAACACCAGCACCTCCAACTTTTGTCTTCGACTTAGTTTTAACTGCTAAATTCCTCAGCCTCCTCAATTCTGATTCAGGAAGTGTTAGTTCAGCTAAGGATGTCCTACTTTTACTTCGAACCGAATTTCCCTCCGCTTCTTTTATCATAGGCTTTTCCCGTGGAAATCTAATATCTCCATTACCACCAAAATAATTCTCAACATCTAAAGGAGTATGTGAAGAAGCCCCACCTCTTGTCCTTTCTTCAATATAAAAATTATCTTCTACTGAACTTCTCTCTGGCACTCTCCTCCCCTCTCTCTCACTAGAATCATCAACGTATCCAACATTCCTTCTATAGAGTGATTGACGGGGATTACAAGAACTTCCAGATTCTCAAACATGTCCCATATGAAATCAACCACAAGATTTTGTACCTCAGTGATGTTATTATTCTTCGTATAGTACTGCAATCAATCAAAATTACAAAACAAAGCTTGGCTAAATTAGCATGTGTAAGTGGTGGTCCAGATTTGTCCTCAAAAAGATAAATCAATGGTTGTAGTTCTCCAGACCACACCCTACTATTCGCACGTGTAAGTGACGGTCCGGATTTATTTTCCCACTAGATAAATCTACGACGCCAGTTTTATCCATTAAATCCCAAATTTGGTTCGCACGCTGGATCAAAATGGTGTTGTTTGCACTTTTCACTTTTTGACAGATGAAACGGAAATTCAAAAGGAGAAATCTTTTAGATTCTCCACTAAATTGTGCTGAGAAAACTCGAGAGTCATGAACTGAGAAATAAGAAAGAAATATAATCCTCTCTTTCTTATTTTTCGGGTTTTATTAGTCGATTCTAAGTCTAATTCGAATTTCTTATTTTTTTTTACTTCTAAACAACTTCTGATATTCTTTAAAAATATCTGATTCTCTGTGAAAGTTTGGTCAAACTAAAATAGAATGAGATATTCACAATGCTAATTTTTGGGAACCAAGTTGGATTTGATGGGGTTTTCTTTAGTAGCAGATTTATCCTCGATGTATTTTTCGGAGAGGGACAAAAAACTAGCTACGATTCACTTTGTAGCCTTTGGTGTGGTAAGAGCATCCACAGTGGGCGAGTATAACCAAATTTATGGTAAAAAAAACCAGACACTGTGGAACGAAGTATCGACTAAATCCAGACCATCGATTATATCCCAGAGTATATTTGGTCCTGGATCAGGACTAAACCCAAATATAATCGAGCGTTGATATAATCTTCGTTTCTCAACAGGCGGTTATAAAATATCCGCAAGACATGAAGCGTTTGTATAGAGTTCATCCCACGAATATGCGGGGATATAAACTACGTCCCAACGACGCGGTGATAAAATGTACGCCCGATGGAGCATTTTCTGAGATGTCCTCCTGGAATCAGGCGTTGATATACCAACCGCTTGGCTTAAACGGAGGTAAAGTTTACGCTCGACAAGGCGGTAATAAAGTTTCCCCCCAGCATGAGGCGTTGATATAGTATACGTCCCGCAACAGGCGGTGATAAAGATAACGCTTGGAGGCAAGCAGAGATAAAGTAAACGCCCGGAATCAGGCGTTGGTAAAGCTTACGCATGAGAAATTTGAACGTTGGAGAAAATGGAACGTTGAAGAAAATGGAACGCTGGATATTTTTTAACGTTGGGTTGGAAAGATATTTTTCGAACATTGGAGATTTCTATACTCATGTATATATAAAGATGATTTCATTTAACATTTTCTCACAACTCCTTCAAACTATCTGTTCAACTATCTGTTTAGAACAAAAAAAAAAGAGAAAGCAGTATTTCTTCTTTCAAATCATTTACAATTTTTTCACGAGTTGCTAACAATGGCATCACGAGCAGCACGAGGTCCAAATTACGAAAATTGAAGATGTAACAATGTGTAAAATTTATTTATCAATATCTCAAGATCCTGGCATTGGAACCGATCAATCTGAGGAGGCGTTGTGGACTCGAATCAAGGATGATATTGAAGTTCATTTACCTAAAGCTCCGGAACGGACTTGGAGTTCTTGGCAAAAACGATATCAGGGAATAAGTAAAGATGTGGCGTTGTTTTCCGCAAAAGAGGCAGAAGTGGAAGGTGAATATCATACTGTATGGGGTCCTGAAATGAGGGTAAGTATTCTTGATTAGCTCTTCTACATATGTAACAGAACCAAAAGTTTCAAACATAACCACCCAAAATAGACAGAACCAAAATTTTCAAACATAACCACACGAAATTGACAAAACCACAATTTTAAAACATAACCACACAAATTTTACATTACCACAATTTTTCATATAACCACACATAATAATCCATATAACCCACGAATTAAATCGTACCTGTTTCTCAAAATTTCAAAAAAATTGACTATTCTATAACCTAGTTTTAGCAAACTAATTAAACCCACATCCGTGTACAAACAAAAAATTAAAATAGTTAAAACCCACAAATTTCCACAGCCGTGTATATTCCAACTCATTTAAAAAATTAAAATCAAATAACCTTAACTTTAACAAACTAAAATCATAAATTAGTTATTCAACCGAAAAGATTAAGAAACGTACCTGTTAGTGTAACCCGGATGATGAGGTAGGTAATAAGTATTTTTGGTTTTTTTTTTCTTTTCCTCCTGCTCGTGAAGGGGTTTGGAATAATAGAGAAAAAGATGTAGAAAAGAGAAGAAGAAGACGGAGGAAATTAAGGTTTACCACGACACGTGGGTTAAACGCAGTACGTGCCAGTTCATGGGTCGAAAGTGTGTAGGAGGGCGGAGATAAAGTCAACGCACCATGGAGAGAAAATTATATCATCGTCTGGCTACAAGCGGATACTTTACGTGCGCCCCATGGGGCGGAAATTATATAACCGTCTGACTACGGGCGGATACTTTACGTGCGTCCCATGGGGCGTTCATTATACCTCCGTTTGGCTTCAGGCGGAGACTTTACGCACGTCCCATGGTGCGTTGATATATACAAACACCCGTTCGTCGAGCGTAAACTTTAAATACGCCTCACACTGGACGTAAACTTTACCAACGCCCCATATCAAGCGTAATCTTTATCAACGTCTAAATGGGACGCACTTATACCTCCGCTCCCCAACGAAACGTTGATTATAACTCCGCCCGATTAAATATACTCGCCACCCACTGTATCAAACCACGGACTAAACTAAAGTTTAGTCGCTAATTTTACTCTTTACTCTTTGGTTTTAGTTGCACCACTACAGTCGCCCTAAGCAATATAATTTAGATTCAAAAGGTTTGTTTTACAGGTCCAATATCATGCATGTTTCTCATAACAACTTTTAGTAGTTTTTTCTTGAAGGTGATTTCTTTCAGTCCCTTCATCGAGGTGTTTCGGCCATATAGCTGAATGTTTGATGATTTTGTTTATTTCTCTGCCAGAAATAAAGTAAATAGAATTCATTGGTTTTAGAAGCAAAACCAAGTAAGCATGTTCTACTAGCTTTTTTTGTACGATTAAGACAAATTATACAATGAATTCATTATAGCAGCAGGGCCATCATCAGAAGGTTTTGCAAAAACATTAACGGGATCTGATTCAGTAGCATCGGGGTCAGAACCACCCATGACGTGCTATGAAATTCTAATGCCTAACAATACATATGCGCATTGTCAAAATTCACAACCACACAATGTGCTACCAAATTGTTACAATGTACCAGGTTAAAGGGACGCAAATATTACTTTTCATAACATATAAAGAAAATTTCATGTTATTGTTCTCCAATTGTGATATTAAAGACTGCATACATAAGTTTGGAATTTCTTTCATGTTTGGAGTCCTCCGCATTGTTGCATTCAACTCATCAGATAAGTAGAATTATTTAGAAATGTTTACTCAATTGAAATTTATGGATGATGATATCGTTAGACTGCTTCATTCCCGCTCCTCCGCAAAATATAAGATTTTCCGAAGAAATCAGGTACCAAAACCATTTCTTCCACGGATGTGCTTGACTTTAATTACAATTTTACGGAAAAAATCAGAAGAATTAAGGTGAGGATATTTGTATGAAGTTTCTATTTGTATCATGCTTTTGATATTAATATGATACCAAATTGTTACAATGATACCTTAATTTTCGGGATCATAAAGAGCTGAAAGGGGGACATCAAAACTTGGTGATAGGGTGTCTCGAACAGTTAGGCCGCATGTTTAAGGTAAACTTTTGCATACAATATTTTTTGGTTTTACTGTTTTCATACCTTGATTTATTTTAAAGAAATTCAAGGTTCGTATTAAGAAAGTTTGAATATTCTTTAGTGGTTATGTATACACGATTATCTGTTGACGAAAACCCCACGTTGATATATTTTACATATTTTAGGGTGTCAATAGAGGGGCAAATTGTGTAAGGCCTTTAAAAGAATGTACATAAACCGACATAATTGAAGAAAAAAACTCAACAGACATTTGATTCCCTTTTATTGGTTGATATATATAGTCATCTGTGGTTAGCATAGTCTTCTGCTTCCGTTCACTTGCTAGTTTAGCTCTACGAGGACAAAACACTTGAATGTCCCATTGAGACCATGGAGAAGGATTCCAATCATCACACTTCATCCTGCTGATAAATGAGATCACCTGGTTAAGAATCAGGTGTATACATATCTAGCCTCTGTTAGAGCATTGCTCGGTCGAACTGGCATGCGTTGCTATCTCAAGCATGTTTGTGAAGTTTAGTTGTCAAAACTATATGTCTTGATTTATAGACTACTTAGATAAGTCTCGGTTAGGATAGATTAGTGTAGTTGAGCTCCAGACTCCATGGAGATTATCTTGTGAAGACGAAGAACTACTCAAGGAACCAGTGGAACTTCATCCGACCAAAAAGGTATGTGGAGACTTGAAATTATCTATCACTCAAAAGTCTATCTACTCTATCTCCTACTCTTGAGACAAAGTCGTATAAGTATGGTAGTTTTCATACATACACATTTGCTATTTCGAGCCGAGTTTACTCGCCTATCTTTTTCTCGAAATACGTGTTGGTAAGCTTTCGCTTTAACCACTTTTCATTTTTATCCGTGATGAAAGTCATGATGACGTTTCAATCTTGAAAATAGATTTGATGACGATAGTTGTGAATAACGACTGTTATAACATTATAGAAGAATGTTTCAATGATTGAAATGTAGAGTTGAGATTATGTAACCAACTATAGGTATAAGTATATATAGTGTGTTCGCACATTAGTGTATAAATCCATGTGGACGGAAACTAATTGTGTGTACTTGTGCATGTGGCATTGGTAAAGGAGACAGTTTGGGTACGAGTACTTGTAGAAGTATTCTAACCAAAAATTTATGCTGGAGTTTGTAAGTTTGCAAACCGGAAAACCAGTCACCTAAGGTACGCATACTGTCGGAAGTTTTCGAACCGAAAATTTCTGCTGAGTTTTCAAACTCAATTCTGGTAAAGCTAAGGTACACGTACCCGTACACGTACTCAAGCTGGATATATCCGAAATCGGTAGCTCATGAACTTAAAACAATAAATCAATAAGGAATGAAATCTTTGCAAACCGTGGCTATATTGTTCATGAATTGATTCAAGTGAATCAAACCGATTTTGTTTCAATTTTTTCTATTATAAAGATATAAGCAATTGAACAACTCTTTAACTAGTTCTTTTGAAGTCATTTGAACTAGTTGTGAAGAAGATGAATATGATTGATATGAAAGTTACTCATATGGATAACCATTTGTGAACCAACCAAATGCACACGTTTAGGTGCAGGTTACTCAAACCTAAATGAACGCATTTCATTTGTGTGTGACAAGCTAAGTTTCGATGTAACGGTAGAAAGATATTAGCTTGGAGAAATCAGGTTTTTCATCTAACGGTGAATATTGAATGCTTTGTTACTAAGCTAACTTAGATTGCGACCCTAATTCGAAAACTATATAAGGAGGACTCTAGCATCTGTGCACAACTAATCCCCACACCTCATGTATGATACTAGTTGGTTTTGCTAGAGTCGTTTCTCCTTTAACCGTAAGTTTCTTCTCGAGACCATGTCAGTTAACGACTAAAGACTTCATTGGGATTGTGAAGCCATACGAAACTACTTCTCTTGTAGTTGAGCGATCTGATCTTGCCATTTTCTATCGTACGAGTTCAATTGTAAGATTGGCTTGAGATTTATCTCCGATAGGGCAAGATATAAAAAGTAATCACAAACATCTTCGTCTCATCGTTTGTGATTCTGTAACATCTTGTTACGCTACCATACGATTAAGAGTGTTATGAGTTGATTGATAACTCTAGGATGTTCTTCGGGAATATAAGTCTGGATTATCAATTGGTTCCTATTCACCTTAATTTATCAAAAGACGTAACAAAACCTTATAATTTTATTTGTGGGAGACAGATTTATCTATCTTGTAGACTTGTTTGTGTGATACGGGTTTGTCTATTCAAGTCTTCGACTTTGGGTCAGAGAAACTCTTGGTTGTGGGTGAGATCAGCTAAGGGAATCAAGTGCGTAGTATCCTGTTGCGATCAGAGATGTAAGGAGCGCAACTGTACCTTGAATCAGTGTGATATTGATTAGGGTTCAACTACAGTTCAGACCGAAGTTAGTTTGTAGTAGGCTAGTGTCTATAGCGGCTTAATATAGTGTGGTGTTCAATCTGGACTAGGTCCCGAAGTTTTTCTGCATTTGCGGTTTCCTCGTTAACAAAGTTCTGGTGTCTGTGTTATTTCTATTCCGCATTATATTTTGTTATATAATTGAAATAATACATGTTGTACGTTGTATCGATCAATAGTGAAATCCAACCTTTGGTTGTTGATTGGATATTGATTGATCCTTTGGATATTGGTATTTGGTACCATCCAAGTTTATTCCTTGTATTTGATTAGGACTTGCAGATTTCTATTTGCTTGAGTAAGATCAAATCAAGAGAAGAGATATTAACTCCTCGATATACTTTTATCTAGATTGAGTCTGACTGTCTAGTTGATTCTATAGAAAGTAAACTAGAGTTGGTCCATACAAATTGCTAATCAAAATATTGGGTGTGTTTGTTAGACCCCCGCATTTTCAGCCTCTACTTGCTTATAAAACAAATATGTGTCATGTCTTATGGGACCAATTTGCTGACATATTGTTGATAGTTGGGGTTGCAAGATATTTGATACAACGGGTTTCTTTTATAAAATTTGGTAATTGTAGCTGATGAAAGTTAATTCCAATATTATGAGAACTGTCGGTGGTGATATATTATTGACAGTGATGCCTCTCCCTCATTACAATAGTCTCTAGAAGTTTGGAACTGGTAAGTTCATTGCAGCTCAGTTGGAGAATATAATGACTAATGACAACTTGCTTAGATTGCACCCAATCCCAAATACGCAAAGAGGTGGTTGATGAGTACCAAATATTGTATATATTTATCCCTTTTTATTGGCAATTTAACTCATCTTTTATGCATTAATTCTACATTTTATCCCATATTCTGTATTTTCATTGTTTTCAAGAATAAATGTTTTTATTAATTAATTTTGCATTTTTAGGTAATAAATAAAGTTCGGATGAGTCGCGGAGCAAAAAGAGCAGAAAAGTAGTGAAAAGCCGGGAGAAATCACGCAAGGAAACCGCGAAGAATGGTGCGCACAACCTCATTTTCTACACACAAAAGCGCCTCCATTCTCAGCCATCAGATCAGTTCTCAGAAGCATCCGACGGTCGCTCCTTCATAGAGCATCAAAATCTGAAGTCTCTGCCGAGCACCACAGCGCTGAAATTCCAAGCCTTCAGATTAGATGGTAGTTGAATCCAACGGTCGCTCCATTGCTGTGCATCAAAGTTTGATATCTTCGCCTAACACTACAACACCTAACTCCATCTGGCATCGTTGATTTTGTTGTATCATATAATCCAACGGTCGCTCATCGCTTGCCTCCGCATCACCGTCTGATCTACCTACCATCTTCGCATCTCGCAGCTCAGAGTCACAGAACATCAAGACTCGATGCATTCGCCTCACACCCTAGCACCCGAGCCCTACCACCTAACCAAACACGCCCCCTACCCCAAACACAGTCGAGCTCCTCCTCCACCCACTCCTCTGCAGAAACCACCATACACCACCACCTTCTTCACCAACTCACTGCCACCACCACACCTCCACCATCATCACCCTATCACTCAAAGTAACTAATACCATCTGTTTCCCTTCTCCTTAGCCACCTATTTTCTCAATTTTTGCACGTTCTCTATCAGAAACCCTAGCGTGCAAAATTGGTAAATTAGGTCGAAAGTGAGAAGCAATTGAAGCATGGGAAAGGTACAGGAGAACAAATAGAGTATTGGGTCGAGCTCAATTTGATGTGGCTACATCAAATTAGGTGAGTAATCACCAACCCTAGCTCTGTCAGTTTGGGAATTTTATTGTAGAACCCTAATGTGTTGTGGGTATATAAATGGGTGTGGGTGTGTTGTAGAAACTATGTTTGGACTAGCCTGCATCCAGAACTTTCAAGTTCTGTTAACTGTTAATTTCCATGTTCAGTTCAATTTCCATGTTCTGTTAATGTTGTTTTTTTTAGTTCAATTTGCTGCTTAGTTTCATGTTCATGTTAGACTTTTCATATCCTGTTTGTTTCCTTATTAATGTTAATGTGTGATGTTCCTGTTGTTAGTTATCCTCATTGTTTTGTCATGTTAGTTCAATGCTAATGTATCTGTTAGTTGCTGCTCACTGTGAAATAATGGAGTGTTAGATTGAACTTTGCTGCATAGTGTTAATTGAGTAGTGGGGAGAAACTAGTGCTCACTAGTGACAATGAGCAAGCTAGCTCTCTTCCCACTCTAAAAGAGTGCCTTAGTTTAGCTCCATGTTAGCTTAACCATCTCCCCTGCCTTAGGCTAATTGCCTTTGTGTCATTTTCTCTTTGCTCCATTCTGTTTTGTTGTTGTTGTTTAGTTTTTCCATTGCTTTTGCTCTGTTGCTTTTCTTATTCCATCTGCCCTGCAACTCTCTTGTTTTGCTTTCCTTTCCATTGCTTGTGCATTCTTTTGCTGCTTTTCTGCAGTTCCTGCTGCCTTTTCCTGCCATTTCTTCTGCTGCAGTTGCTGTTGCTGTTTCTTTTGCCTCTGCCAAGCTGCTGCTGCTGCTGTTGCAACTTTGTTTGCTGCTGCATTCCTTTCTAGTGCTACTGTATTGCATTCCTGTGCACTGCTTGTGCAGCTGCTGCTGCAACTCATCTGCAGCTGCTGTGCAGCACCTGTGCAGCACTTGCCTTTCTGTAGCTGTTGCTGCCACCCCACTTCTGCAGCTGTTGTCTGCTGCAGCTCCATTGCTGCTTCCTCACCAAGCCCACAGTTCACTAAGCCAAAGACCCTCAAGTCCAGCCACAGTCCACTGTTAGCTCAATCCCATTGAGCCCAAAAGCCTCTGAAGCCCAGTTAAGGCCAAAGCCTAGTTCACTACCAAGCCCAATTCACAGTGAAATGTTAAGCCCAATTCACAGTGAACTGTTGAGCCCAAAGCTCAAATCAGTTCACTGAAACCCAAGCCCATAGTTCACATTACATAGCCCAATTCATTCAAAGGGCATTCAAACCCATTAGTACTTAAAGCCCAATTTAAGCCAAAAGGCTTCATAGCCCAAAAGCAAATTTAGGAACCCAAAATAGTTTGAACACTTCCAAAACACACCCGATCTCTGTGGATCGACCCGTACTTGCACGAGCTACAACCGACGACCGTGCACTTGCGGTATTACTGTAGGCCCCCGTTTTTATTGCGCTTAATTTATACACCCTTTCAAGGCCTGCCAAGTTTTTGGCGCCGCTGCCGGGGACTACCAGTGGTGTGATGTAAATAGAATTGCAGTCTTCGCTAACTCATCTATTCTGTTAGGGCATTGCTCGGTCGAACTCGCATGCGTTTCTATCTCAAGTATGTTTGTCAATGTTAGTGATCAAAACTATAAGTCTTGATTTCTGGTCTACTATAGCTAAGTCTCGAACTAGGATAGTAAGTGTAGTTGATCTCAAGAACTCCATGGAGATTCATCATACAAGACGAAGAATATTTCCACCCACGATTCAACATAACCATTGGTTAGTCTTCCTAATTTAACGAGTATTAATTTAAAGAGTTTCTACTGTATCATGAAGGACTAACAAGCAATTCTGATTTCCACGAAAAAGATGCCTCATCCAAGGATCGGGATTAAATTCACCTAACTTAAAATGGAGGACTACTGAACACGGTAGTTAACACAACGACGCGAAAATAGGACTCCTCTAGTCATGATAACAATATTTCCACCCACGAGGCCACCATGAAATCTCAAAAGGCGCAAGAAGAACAAATGAGAAAGTCAGAACGACGAAAGATGAGATTGAAAAAGAAAAATAGAAGGTTAAGGCACCAGGAGAAAAACGAGAAGTCATCTACTGTTCCGTAGGACGCCCCCGAATAGGAAAACCCCTGGAGAAATTAGAAGATGAAGCCCACATCATTCTGCCGGATACCTTAAACGAGGCTTCCGAGGATCAATCCCCACGAAGGAGAAAGGGGGTCCGAGTCTATGGGAGTAGCCACTCGGAAGAGTTGTCTGACGTTAATCCCAGACATAAATGTGTCTAAAAACAGAAGGAGGACGTAGTCCGAATTCCTGACCAGTCCAAAAGGACGTCGGGAGGAAATCCCACGCAAAGGGAGACGACGAGGAGAGAGTTCAACCGAAATAAGTACACAACGCTCGATGAACAATTTGATGAGGATTCAGGACGATCACGATATCGTCGACATGAGGTTTCTAGTTTATCCAAGCAGGGACTCCTGCGGGGAAAATGAAGTCCAAACGAGGGATATCGATGATGCATTACAAGCAAGGCTAAACCATCTCGAGGCGACGTATAACGTAGCAACCCGTAAAAAAGGAGGCCAGAAGTTGGCAGAGGTCATGCAAGAAGCGGGACAATCACCCCCAGCAGCGATCACAAATGCTCTCTCACAAATTTTGCAACGATCTCTAGTGGAACTGGCGATGTGATTGAGGCTACACACTCGATCAGAGATCATAATGACATGAGATCCATGTTTAAATTCTAATTTATGAATTTCAAATTCTCAACTCGTTCATATAACATATCCCTATCTCGATAAAATACTATCAATATCTTTGAGGCATATGCCTCTTTTTGAAAAAATAAAGTGAAATAATTGTATCAAAACCCTAGAATTCAGATACCTCAACCTGGAGACAAATTCGACGAAAGAAATGATCACATGTTTATGGATTTTGAAACGAAATGGAAGAAGGATTGATTGTGCAGACGTCTATAGAGGACCACAATTAATGTACTGCTTAAAGTTAAAGAACAAGAAAGTGTACTGTTCAAATTTAAAGAACAGTACAACCATTGTACAATAGAAACTCTTTAAATTAATACTCGTTAAATTAATTATCTCTTTAAAATAATAACATTTGATGACCCAACTAGGCTTGCACAAGCTAAAATTTAACTCGCTAAATTAATAATCTCTCTAAATTAATAGATTTCTCTGGTCCCAGGGATATTAATTTAAAGAGTTTCTACTGTACATCTTTTGGTGGATTCTCTTTTGGGTCGGGATCCTGTAACAAAAGGTTTTGACAAACCCTTTCGAAAAAACACCATATCCGTCAGATTTTATACATCTAATGATCCAAATAGTCCATGACGTGGCTGTGGAACTAACCCTATGACTTGTTTGGTTGCATAGAAAAATTGTAAGAAAGCAATATCAAGTACGGGAGATTTTCTCTTCATCCCTGTTTAAGTTACACAGCGATGTATTGATCTGTCATCCATTGCTGGTTCTACAATAGGGTCTGCAAATCAAGTCGAAGATGTTCTCATGGAAAAGATACATAATGATATGGAGATAATCAAAGTTTGTTTGATGGTCTCAAACGGGATTAAGTGGTTCTCTGACCTCTACATGATTTTGATTCTTGCATGGAAAAACATAAAAAGACAAAGAATATACATCTTTATAATTAGGATTTAATTAATAATCAAACATTATGATTAATGGAGAGAGTATAATTTTGATTTCCAATCAATTTGGGATATTTTGATTTTGGGTCACAACAAAGTGACCATAGTTGTATTTGGATCATAAATAAATTTTAATTAGAGTTTGGGTCACAGGATGCAACGGCCACTAACGGGGTTAGTGAGGAAATTCAGTTAAATAAGGAAATGACCGATTACAACCTAGGGATCAATCTATTTACTAACTCTACCCTTTTATACTCTGTTAAACATAACATCATCAGCTTGTTCTGTATTCCGGGCATCTCATTCTCTATTAGAAAGTAACAAAAGAAAACAGAGAGAACAATCAAGTTTTAGTGAGGAAACGATTGCAGTATCTTTTCATGGTGAGGAATGACTGAATGTATAAGGTTTTATGTGTATTAATTTGAGTTAATCTTCCAGGAAGGTTTCGAAGTTAGGAAGACTAACCAATGGTTCGTGGAAAGCAGTAAGCACATGAAACCCACCTGAGCTTCATAATGTCTAGCCATTATACGAGCTTTAACCTTTGATTCAGACTTCCTCCTTCTCATATTAATAATCTTCTACTTCGTGAGCATCTTCAAGGCCAATATATAAATTATAGAAATTGACTGCAACATTGAAGTAATTCGTTTTGAAGATCTAAAAAGAAAAGACGAAGCTAAGGTCCATTTTTTTGGTTTTGAAACATGAAAACTCAAAATTGAATTTAGGGTTCATCATATTTGGGGAATTTAAAAAAAAAAATGAATACCTACGTGGTGCTATTGACATTCATTTAGGAGACAAAAGATGGTAGTTAACGGAGTGTCTAGGGCCTGTGAATGGTCAAAAATGTTTGGTTTGTCATCGGATTTGAATTTGGTGCAGGGAAGGAGGTAAAATGGGTTTAGGAAATCAACATCAAGCTAAAAACTGGATCATCAGTTTTTTGCACACAATGTACTTGCGGAAAGGCCTGAATGAGACTTTTGCTCCACTACCACGCCCGTTAGATGTGATTTATTGATCGATTCAGACCAGTAGATGCAAACGGCCACTAACGGGGTTAACTAAATACAAATTAATTAAAAAAAATATTATTTTCCTAACGGTCAAAACGGTCAATGACGGTCATGTGACCCAAACTCTAGTTAAAATTTATTTGTGACCCAAATGCAACTCTGGTGATTTTGTTGTGATCCAAAGTCAAAATATCCCATCAATTTTGATCAAGTAGGATTTTTGATTTCTAGTAAAATACGAATTTTGATTTATACATAACTTATTTAACCTAAGCCAAACAAGTAATGAAGTTAGTTGTATTTCCACATCATAGACTATTTGGACAGTTAGATATATAGAATCTGACGGATAGTAAGTTTTTTCAAAAGGATTTGTCAAAACCTTTTGTTACAGGATCCTGACCCTTCTATTTTTTGCTTTTACTTGACTCGGCAGTGCTAGGGTTGGACCAATAGAAGCGGATCAATTTGGTCCACCTTCTCCCCAACACAGGATTTGGCAGGGGTGTGGGGTTCTTAAAACCTGAGTGGGCCAAAAACAACATCCAATGACTAAATTATATTTTGATGGTTCCAATTTCGGTCTACCATTCGCTTCTCTGTTACTCAAACTCCCATTTCAGACCGGCAAATACCAACTCAAATGCCGACTATTTACAGCTTATGTACACATATTTATCTTTCTTCTTCTCCATTTATAGTTGATGCATCATATGTATATGTACCAATAATAATAATAGGTCCTCAATTGAGAAACTTAGACCAACAAAGGGATTAAGGTAGAGAGATTCTCTATCTTCATTTTTGTTTATACTTGTGGTGGATATTCTTTCTAAGTTGGTGGATGATGCAGTTCTGAGGAATCAAATTCATGGTTTCCAGGTGGTAGAAGGTGGTACTATGATTCCTCATTTGCAATTTGCAAATGATACTTTATTGTTTGCGGATGCTACTGAGGATGAAATTAGAAGATTGTTTCTTATTTTAAATTGTTTTGAGTTACTCACAGGTATGAAGCTGAATTTGGAGAAAAGTACTTTAATGAGTGTTGGTGTAGATGATGTTGTGGGGTCTTCAGCAATGGAGTTGGGTTGCAGGGTGGAGAAATTTCCAATTAAATACTTGGGTCTGCCAATTGGAGCCACAGTAAGGTGCACATCAGTATGGGATGAGGTAATTAAGAGAATGGAAGTGAAGTTAGCTTCATGGAAGAAGAAATTTTTATCTAAAGCTGGAAGATTAGTTCCTATAAGAAGCTGTTTGGCAAGCTTTCCTATTTATGTTCTTTCTCTTATTCATATGCCTGTTAGTGTGGAGAAGAAATTAAATCAGTTGATGAGAAGGTTTCCGTGGGACTCAAATGAAGATAAAAGGAAAATGTGTTGGGTGTCTTGGCTTAATATTTGTAGCCAAAGAAGTTGGAAGGATTGGGCGTCAAAGATTTAAGGAGTACAAGCAAAGCTTTAAAAGCAAAGTGGATCTGGAAGTATGCTAGAGATAAGAAGGCCTTGTGGAGGAAAGTGGTTCAAGAGAAGCTTAAGGATAACTTGGAGGATTGTCTTCCAACAGATGATAGTTCTGCTCAAGGGAGAAGTTTTTGGAAGGGTATTTTGAAGTCAACTGAGTTTATGGAAGAACATGTAAGGTGTAAGCTGAATAATGGGAAGTCAGTTAGATTTTGGTTTGATAATTGGACTTTTACTGGTCCTTTGAAGAATAGGTATCATGCAGTGTTTAAAGTGTGTATTATGAAAAATGCTTCAATTGCTGACATGGTGGAGGATGGTAGATTGTATTGTAATTTTAGAAGAAGGCTATTTCTACAGGAACAGATGGAATGGGATTTGTTGTGCAATGAGATGGGGCCAGTTCATGGATTGGTGGAGGAAGGGGATTCTGTGGAAATTATGAGTGATTTTACAGTAAAGAAATGTTATGAGCAGCTGGTGCAGGATGATACAATTTGTGATTTCAATAAATTTCTATGGGAGAATGGGATCCCTCAAAGGTGAGTTTTATGTGTTGGGCTACTTTTCATAATTCATCACCTACTTTGTCAATGCTTAGGCATAGAGGGATGGATATTCAAGATGTTAAGTGTCCTTTTTGTTAGAAAGAAGAGGAAACTACAGATTATATCTTTGTGTGTTGTTCTTTTGCATTTGAGGTATGGTCTCATTTTGTTATAGCATTTAGAATTAGAATCTCTTGGGTGTTTCCAAGTTCTGTGAAAGCTAATTTTGAAGCTTGGAGAATGAACAATCTAAAAGGTAAGAGTAAAGAAGTATGGTGGAAGGTGATTTATGTTGTGCAATGGTATTTGTGGAATGCCAGAAATAAAAGAGTTTTTGGTGGAAGAGAAATGACAGCGGAGGAAGTTATCTTGTTGATGAAACATTCTATCATTCTTTGGCTTAGTGAAAGGATGTTTTTAAAGGGGTTTCTATTACTCAAAATCTTGTATAATTGGGAAACAGTGATGCATCTGTGATGTTGTAAACTGTGGCCTCCTCTTGTAAATATTTTTTCATTTTAATATAAGCTTACCCTTTCAAATAAAATAAAATAATAGGTCCTATTTAAATGGCCAGCTCTTAGCAGCACTGCACGTATGCAAAGTAGGCATACGTCTGCAGTTTCCCTATATATGCTAGAGAAAATCCACAGAGTTGTAGTGATGTTGATTTATTTTTTCATTTTATTAAACGTCCAAATTAGACAGAAACACTGGGATAAGGGACAGACAGAAAAACTGAGACAAGGGACGTTGAAAACTACAATGAAGAAGCTCGCATACCACTTTGAAATAGTATGAGCTCTTCCTCGATCTTGATTTCATCCCCAATAATGGAAACCCAAGTCTCAGCTATCTTATCAAGCTTTCCGTCATTAATCTCAACTAGCGTAAAACCTCGAACTGTACCACTAGGCTCGAGCGCAAGAGAAACGGGTGCGCCTTCAGTGGAGGAGCTTCCAGTACCAGTTTGTTGTTCATGAAATAGTTTTTTCACCCTAGGTACAATTGCTCCATTCAAGTAGATAGTATTGTCCGCTCCAACTACAATCATTTTGCGAAGACGTCCGTTTCTTGATGCCAATTCTTTATGCATATGGCCAAAGACAACCAAGGGGATAGGGAATTTGGTAGTTTCTTTCATGTTGGATATAGCTTGCTCCAGATCTGTACCAAGTCATACATATGACACTAAATCATCATCATATTAATAAAATTCATGACTCCTATTAAACAGAAATATTCTGTAACATAACGTGGGAAATATTTCATGATTTAAGTTTGTTTACCTGGATCACCATGGTCACCCCCTTGATGTACCCAATCTCTTCCACATATATCATTCTTCTCAGATCCCAAACCTGCAACATATAAAACAAGATAGGAGAGCAGAAGTTGAGTTTTAGTACAACTACATCCGAGTAGCGAGTACAAATCAATAAGTAGGACGAGATGACAAATATACCTGTAGGTCCATTATGTGCCAGAAGTACAATGGAATGACCCTCTGGTGTTCCTACGGACGCTTTACATATTTTTTTGGCACTTCCATTCATATCTTGGACTCCATATCTGAAAAGGTTTCATTTAGGTACACATTTCTCAAAGGGTTTAAAAAACATGGGAAAAATATATGACATCATTCATTTAGAATTGAATTCGACTAGTAAGTTTATTCAGCATGGTTGTGTGCATTAATGCCAACATCCTATTTACGGAGTGATAAGAAATAAAACACTTAGACCTACATTTTTCATCTGATAAAAGGAAGCTTGATTGTAGCCATTTTCTCAAACACGAAATAGTTTTCAGCTAAAGAAAATTAACCCCTAATCCATCTTATAAGGAAGTCATCAAAAATTATAAAAACCAGAATAAAGGAAGGTAGCTTAGATCTTGAAGTATCCTAATTTTGGCTTAAGTATTTCAAAGAGGAACTGCACTACCATCAACACATTGTGCAACACCCAAAACTGTACTCGTGAGTACCCGGGGTAAAATTCATCAATGCAGAAAATGAGAATAAGACCAACCTCGAAGATAGAAGTTTTTCCCGAAAGATTCTATTACCCCCATGAGAAAACGGGCGCCCACCAACGACACTCAGCTTTAAATTAGGAAAGTCTAAACGACGGTAACCCACATGCTCCTCTCCAAGACTGGTCACCAAGGAAAAGCACTTATCAACTATTTCGTCAAATTTATGGTAACTGCTGTCAGAAAGTTAAAACTCTGACACGCAACAAGCAAAACAACAAACTTCTCTATCTCTTAGATTATAAAAGGTAATCAGCTATAAATTTGCTCATAACTAACCATGTTATTCCTTTTAATGTCTTCCCGAAAATTGTACCTAAAAGCACACACTACTCTTGTATCTTTAGTCCATTTTCTTTGTCTTCCCAAGGTAATTAATATCACTACAAGGTATCCTCTCCATACCTTTAAAACTTAAAGAGACATCCCTTTAGTATCACCACAAGGCCATCAATTCGGCTGTATGGGTATGGTATAAAATGGTGAAGAGAAACGCTAGGAAGAAACATCACGGTGACATTCAAACCTGGTTTCCGAAACAGTTCTGATTCACCTACTAAGATTACCATGACCTACATCAGCTTATATGATCATTTGATTAAACAATTGCAAGGAAAGTAGTGAACAAAACAGGCTTAGCATGGTTCAGATGTCGAACAGAAATAAACTCACCATTCCAGCTGAAGTTGGACACGGTCTTTCTTCCTGTTCAATACAGAAAATGTAACGATTCAAATCAGACCTGAGCAGAACAAACTCTTGGAAGAGAGCTTATCTGATGAGCCAATCAGTATTTGCAAACATCAACGGACTCGTAGCATTTCAGCTTACTTTTGTGAAAACTGTTGGGTAGTCCAACAATCGTGGTTCCCCAATATAACAGCTTTTGGAAGTTTAAGCTCCGAAACGCTTTTAACAAGTTCAACATTCTCATTCCCGAAATCACCTGATCAAGCAGAGAGCCAAGTCAATGAGATTATTGCAACAGTCTACGAGTATGTATACAAAGGCACACCAGAGGAAAACAAAAGTACGATAAGATAGATAACATGGAAGTGAACCAAATTGGCAACCTTCCAAGCATTTAGATGAGGTGGGTATATAGAAATAGAAAAACTTGCCTGTAAATAATACCAAATCAGGCTGCAGTTGGCATACAACATAAAACCATGTTAGGGAAGTTTGTAGCTGAGCAAAATCACTTAACGAAACTACTGAGAAACAAATACAGATTCTTATTACCACATTCCTTATCTGGCTGATTCAAATAAGAAATCACAAATTTAGATTAAAGTAAATGTAATATTGATGAATTAATTGAGAATCTAAGATTGTGGCTGCGAAACAAGGGTGACATACATGGTAACAAAAATGGACTGAAGAGGAAATCGGGGAAATCCTAACAACTATGATACTGATATGTAGACTATGGAAACAACAATCTGAAACGATATTATAGTCAAGTCTCATATTGATTGATTGATTGATTGATTGATTATTATGTAGTTTTGACAAAGTAGATAATTAAGAGTGTAAAAAAAAAAAAATTCCCAGCTGATTGATCAAAACAAAAATAAAATAAAATATTAATAACACCTGTAAAAACTGGAGGGCTTTTGTATCTTCTTGGAGGTCCCAATCATCATGCTTCCGAGAAAATTCCGTAGAGAAGATAATAAGTTGAAATTCCTTGGAAAAATAAAATCATTTCGTTAAACCGAGATAGAATACTTACAACGTCTCCAACAATACCAATTCGAATAGAGGAAGCAGCAGCCATTGATACACGGATTTGACTAGCTGAAGAGGATGAAGAAGAAGAAGAAGAAGAAGAAGGAAAAGTAGTAATGAAACAACAGGGGTTGGTCGTGGTAGAGGAAGAGGAGGAATGGACTCCCACCCATGGGCGTAACATTAATTAATTAATTCAACAGCCCAGCGCCTAATGATAACAATAATATTAACGAGTGAAACCTACCAATTTGAACGAATCATTTGAACTAAGGCATAGCTGACTGATTCCATTAATAAATCAAAAGACCACTGGTTCGATATATTTCTGTCAATCGGACATAATTACCCACATTGATCACACTACAATTACATTTCAGTACAATATAAAAGAAGAAATACAACCCGACTTCTGGCGGAACAAGGTCCGGCATGCTCGTGATCGACCTATCAATACATCAATACACCGTAAAGCTTACATAAATTAATAGCATTGGGACTAAAAAAAATAATAATAATTATTTTATTGGATTAAAATTTAGTTTGTACAAACCTAATTGGGATTAATAAAATTTATTAGTTTAGTGAATTAATTAATTTATCGAGAATTAATATATCGAAGTTGTATTGTATGAGTGCGAAGGAAGGAGTTAGGATTTTAGATTTAGACGAATAAATTATTTTAAGAAAATTTGAACCAATAGAAAATAAGATCTTCCAGGTCCACCAGAAAGTTTTAAGTAAAAGAAATATTATCTTAATTAAAAAAAATCTTACTGGCCCCATCGGAAAACAATTATTTAAGTAGAATAAAAAATATTAGGGTGTTCTTCTTCACAGGAAAAAAGAAAAATATCTTGAGTAAAATTATTTCACGGGTAAAAGAAAAAAATACTTTATGGGTAATTTTTTTCCTACCTGTTGTTGATGGTGGATTTTCAACAAAGACTAAAATCGTAAACTCGTGATCTTGCATGTTTCTCACACGACTTCAGAAATGTATGTGAAACTCATATTTTAGGATTCGTGAAAGCTCATTTCACAATCTCTGACTGAGCGTACATCCTCTCAGAGCTCTATATGAATATGGTATTTGTAAAGCCTCTTAGCTGAGCTTTTCGACACTCCGTATATTTCATCAACACCTCTACCTAGAATCGAAACGATTGGACATCTCCTAGACATATTGTATGCTAGTATAGAGCGTTAATGTCTTCAGGATGCCACACTATACACTGACTATTTAGAGATAATATGTATAGAATCTCGATGATTGGACGACTCCTAGACATATTACATGCTAGTATAAAGCGCTAACGTCTTCAGGATGTCACACTGTTCCCTGACCATACATAATCAATATTCAAAACGTGTATGATGCTTTCATCATCTCATACCTCGATTCTCGAATAAACATATTGCATTCTAGTATAGAGCAATTCATAGAGTAATTCTAGCGTGGCATTCATCAATTGAATTCCTATAAGATAATTTATTTTATCTCATTATTCATTTTTATGGCTTATCCTCAGCTGGATTCCATGGATTAGTAATAGATAATCAAATTTATCTTATTCCTACGTTTCATGGCTTATCCTCAGTTGGATTTCATGGATTAGTAATAGATAATCAATTTATTTCATAACTCCGTTTCATGGACTCAACTCATTTTATTACTCTGTTTCATTAAATTATTCTCATCTGAATTTCATGAGTTAGTAATAACTATTCACTGATCGGGCATCTGCACCACCATCGAGTAAGCCCCAAGAAAATGGTGCGAATGTACTTAGCAATAATGCACGAATGAGCATTCAAAATATGTACAAATGAGGAAACCTATGCGAAATAGGGAATAATAATAATAATAAAAAAAGGTGCCTAGGGGACCAGGCCCACCGTCTGGCCGGTCATGCCGTTGTGGCCGGTCACACGCCTCTCCTTTTTATATTTTTCTTATTTTCTTATTTTTCCCAATCTCATGAAAAATCCTTCGTTCGAGCAAACTTCCTCGTTTGAGAAAAAACTCTTAGTTTCTCCATATTTCCGTCACATGATGAAATAATAATAAAAAATATAGGGAATGGCGTCACGGGACCGGACCTACTAGCCGGCCGGTTATGCCCTAGCCGTGGCCGCTCCCACACCCTATAATCTCTTATTTTACTATTATTATTTCTTCCTTCACATAATGAAACTCCTTTGTTTTTCCATATTTTCTCAAATATTTCTCAAACTATCAAAAAGCCAAAAAATCAAATGGTTATATTTTTTTACTAATATAAATAAAATAGGTCTTTTTGGACCTTGGACACCCTCAGTTACTAATATATACCTCACTTATTTTTCCATCTAACTATGACAAAAAGGGTGAAGTCGTAACTTTCCTATACAATAGAAAAACTAGCTTTCGTTTTCTCTTTCGTTCTCTCTGTCTCAGGCGATTTATCGCCAAAACTTCCGAGAACCTCCGCCATCATTATCGAAACACCTCCACTTAAAAGACGAGGGTAGGCAAATATATCTCAGTCTAAAACTTTTCCACCGATAAATGTTTTCTCCGAAAGTGATTGTCTATGGACTTAGTCGAGACAATAAAGAAATCGGTATCACACTTCGGGCGATCGTCTATGGATACAAGATCGAGACAATACAATCGACGAAGTGTGTTTACTTGATATTAGGTTCGGACTTAACCAAACTCTAAGGGATAACTTATCAAGTAAATATGAATTAACGTTTGTGTATTTTACTTCTAATTATAATAAACAATTATAATTGCGGAAATAGAAAAGTAAAAGACACAACAGTATTTTGTTAACAAGGAAACCGAAAATGCAGAAAAACCCCGGGACCCAGTCAAGATTGAATACTCTCAGAATTAAGACGCTATAAAAAATCTAAATCAACTTCGTATAGTTGAGACTAAGCAACTAACCCTACAGTTCACTCAGTTTCCTCAGTATCCCCGCGCCTCCAACTTGTATAAGTCACGCACTTGGAACAATTATTTTGGTTCGTATTCCAAACAGTAAAGGAACAACAAATCTGTTCGGTGACAAATCTTTTCAACCAAGTAATATGAGTCTGACAAAGGATCTCTCGTTTAACACATAAACACCTTTGTCGGGTCCTTATATCTCTTTCTTACCAATCACCACAATGACTGTAAGCCTTAAGCAATCAATACTTTTAATCAGAAAGAAGTGTATTGATGCCGATCTACACAACTATCTAATCAATGATTATCACACAAGTAAATCGGATTATAGTCGGATCCCTTTCCAGCCGAAACAAGTATTGTGCACACCAAAGATTATGAACCCAAAAAGTCTTTTTGTCCTCAAATATTCTTTGATCTTCAATAAACCCCTGCACACAATCAAACTGAATCTTTTGTGATCAATCACACACAGAACGGAGTCTGTTAACGTTGGATTATCACAAGACGTCTTTAGATCTACAAACTGTTTAAAGATCCCCGTTGAAACTTTGATCTAGTTTGAGTGAATATTATATCAGAAGAGAATATTATCAAGCATAAACAAACTAGGTGCAATAAAATTTCAACCACCGTTAGTCAATCAAAACTAGTAATAAACTGCAGTTATCTAGTTTCCCACCAACGATACTAATAGAGATTCACAATCCCAAAGAAGTCTTTAAACCGAGCGGCCGTAAGAGATTTCGCCTAATTAGGGTACTCTCCTCTCCGATAGGCGGCTCCACTTGTAACAACATAACTAAGGTAGTTTTGATGGCTCTGAGGATTTGTTTGTAAGAGAAGCAAATTTCAGTATTTATAGATAAGGAATTTTTGACACCAAGGAATTTCCAAAACCGAATATTCTCAAAGATATGTAATAAACACAAAATCGGTTTTCATAATTCCTGGAAATGCTTTATCCAAATATTGACCGAAATTCCTTTAGAGAAATCTGTAATCAGTAAATGCACATTACTAATTATTATTTTCTAAAGATACGTATTTAATTGCTGGAAATTAAATACCATATAAAACCAAGAAACCTTTAATAAAAAGATTCCCAATTAATTTCGATCATGGGATTCTCCTTAGCTATCAAGGAATATCTTTGAACAATTAATGATAACAGTTACAACTCGTGTTCAAAGAATGACGACATCCTTACTTTGTAAGTCCTCTTTCATACTTACAATCTTGGAAATGAAACACATTCGATTTCCAAGAACCATGTGATTGATTATCCTATCAAATCATCAATCATGGGTATCACGGTTTTACCAAAACAAGTTTTGGTTCTACCTCCATGTGAGTACTGTGCATAGTCACACTAGTTACCAAAATTTGGTTGACTAGGTACTAGGATCGGTTCCCCACATACTTATGGTAACTACCTGTAATTTGGTGCACATGTGCATAGGATCGGTTCCCCTCACTACTAATAACTTGTTGCACATGTTCATAGGATCGGTTCCCCTCACACTAATAACGTGTGGCACCTATTACAAGGATCGATTCCCCTCTTGCAAATTTACCTGCACCTCTTACTAGGATCGGTTCCCCTTTCACTAATAAAAGTTTTTATGTACAAGGTATCGACTGTACCATCTTGAGTGATTACTTAAGATCGGTTTTACTAATAATAGTTAGACCAATAACTTAAGTCAGACATCTGTGAATAATTTTACCAAGCACATAAACAAGTTTATGATCGGTTATACACATCACGGCATATTGGTAGTTCAAAATAGATTTGCAATGAATAACAATACAAATAATCCTAGCGATTTCCCTTTTCATCCACAAAAGAGTTTATGAACTTACTTCATTTAAAGGAATGTAAAAACATTGTTTCCTGGGATGAAATCTTCACTCACACCCATACATAATCACAATAGCATTTAAATGACTATGTAGATGTCTTATATACAAAGTTTAATGGTTAAGCAATAAACCTCGTAATGTATTCCTTAATACTATGTATATCTAGAGTTTTATACACAGCTTCGCAGTTTCGTTTTCAATATGCACGACTTCAAAGATACGTTAGGGAATGAAACAGTTCAAGTCAAATATTACTAACCTCAAGAGGAAGGATGATTGTTGTCGTTGTAGCTCCATACTTCTTCACCATATTCAAGTCTTGTAATACTTGTAAGTCTCAAATCCTAATACTTTCAAGATAATCTATACGAAGTTGACTCTAGTAAATAATCAAGCGACTCTTTAAATGAGTTTTGATTCACTAAAATATGACAACCAAACTTGACATACCAACTCTTGGTGGGTTCAACCAAGCAATGCTCTAACAATCTCCCCCTTTGCCAATTTTAGTGACAAAACTCTTACATCATATGGATAAACAAATTACAAGAATTCATTATACACATACGCTTGATTCAAAGTTCAACAACACATAACCTTCATTAAATTCAATCTTCAAATGCCTCTGCTGACACCATGATAACAAAGATAATACCCCCCCCCCCCCCCCA